>NW_028124971.1:0-119000 GCF_965194825.1 Balaenoptera physalus | reverse complement strand
CAATGTTCCATGGCCCCTGTCATCACAGTGCTCCATGATACCATTCATCACAATTCTAGAGGACCACTGTCATCACAATGCCCCATGACAGATGTCATCACAATTTGCCATGGTCCCTGTCATCAAAATGCTCCATGAACCGTTTCATCACAAGGTTCCAGGACACTTGTCATCACAATGATCCATGATCACTTTCATCAAAAGGCTCCATGAAACCTGTCATCTCAATGCTCCATAGGCTTTGTATTCACAATGCTCCATGGCCCCTCTAATCATAGAGCTCCATGACCCCTTTCATCACAATGCTCCAAGACCGCTGTCATCACAATGCCCCATGACGCCTGCCATCACAAATCTCCAAGGCCTCTCTTACCAAAAAGCTCCATGATCCCTGTCAGTACAATGTTCCATGACACTTTTCACCACAATGCTCCATGACCCATGTCATCACAAAGTTCTCTGCCCATATCATCACAATGCTCCTTGTCACCTTTCATCACAATGCTCCATGCTCTTTCATCACAATGCTCCAGAATGCTTGTCATCGCAATGCTCCTTGACCGTGTCAACACAATGATCCATGACTCCTTTCCTCACAGTGCTCCAGTACCCCTTTCATCACAATGCTCCATGCCATTGTCAGCACAATGCTCCTTGGAGACTGTCATCAAAATGCTCCATCCCCTTTTCATCACAATGCTCCAGATATAATATCATTACAATGCTCCATGCCCGTGTCAACACAATGCTCCATGACCCCTGTCATCAAAATGCTTTATGAACCTTGTTATTAGAATGTTCCATGACCCCTGTCATCAAAATGATCCATGACCGTTGTCATCACAATGCTGCATGATACCTTTCATCCCAATTCTTTGTGACCGCTGTCATCACAATGCTCCAGGACAATTTTCATCACAATGCTCCATGCCCCCGTCATCACAGTGCCCCATAACCCCTGTAATCACAATGCTCCATGACCCTGTCATCACAACGCTACATGACCCCTGTCATCACATTGTTCCCTGGCCTATGTATTCACAATGCTCCATGGACCCTGTAATCACACTGCTCCATGTTCCCTTTCAACACAATGCTCCATGACCCCTGTCATCACAACGTTCCATGAAAGTTGTCATCAAAATGTTCCATGACCCCGGTCACCACAAGGTTCCCTGCCCTTGTAATCACAATGCTCCGTGACCCCTGTCAACACAATGACTGATGACCCCTGTCATCAAACTGCTAAATAGCACTTGTCATCACAATGCTCTATGACACCTGTCATCACTATTCTCCATGTCACTTGTTATCGCAATGTTCCACGGTCCCTGTAATCACAGTGCTCCATGACCCGTTTCACATAAATGCTCCATGACCTCACTCATCACAATGCCCCATGACCCCTGTAATCACAATGCTCCATGGCCCTTGTCATCACAGCTCTCCAAGCCTTTGTCATCACACAGCTCCATGGCCCCTGTAATCACAATGCTCCATGCTCTTGTCATCACAAGGCTCCAGAACACTTGTCATTAAAATGCTCCATGTCCGTTTCATCGCCATGCTCCATATCCTTGTCATCACAATGCTCCAGGTCTGTTGTCATCACCATGCTTCATGGCCGTGTCATCACAAGGCTCCATGAATCTTGTCTTCACAATGCTTCATGGCCCATGTCATCACAATGCTCCGTGACCCTGTCAACACAATGCTTGATGACCCCTGTCATCAAAATGCTAAATGGCACTTGTCATCACAATGCTCTATGACGCCTGTCATCACTATTCTCCATGTCACTTGTCATCACAATGCTCCAAGGCCCCTGTAATCACAGTACACCATGACCCCTTTCATCACAATGCCCAATGCCACCTCTCATCACAATTCTCCATGGCATTTGTCATCAAGATGCTCCATGACACCTGTCATCACAATAGTCCATGACACTTGTCATCACAATGCTCGATGGCCCTTGTCATCACAATGTTCCTTGGTGCTTTTCATCGCAATGCTCCATGACAACTTTCATCAAAATACTCCAAGAATTGTTTCATCACAATGCTCCATGGCCCTTGTCATTACAAATTCACATGATCCCTTTCATCACAATTCTCCATGGCAACTTACATAAAAATGTTCCATGCCCCTGTCATCACAATGTCCAATGATACCTGTTTTTACAATGATCCATGACCCTTGTCATCACAAGGCTCCATGTCCCTTGTATTCACAATGATCCATGGCCCTTCTCATCACAGTGCTCCATAGCGCTTTTCATCACAATGCTCCATGACCGCTTTCAGCACAATGCCCCATGACCCATGTCATCACGATGCTCCATGGCCCTTGTCATCACAATGCTCCATGAAACATTTCCTCACAATGCTCCAGTACGCCTTTCATCCAAATTCCCCATGGCCACAGTCATCACAGTTCTCCATGACCCCTGTCATCGTAATGGTCCATGACCCGTTTCATCTCAATGCTCCAGGACACCTGTCATCACAATGCTCCATGGCCTTTGGCATCACAATGCGCCATGGCCCCTGTAATCACAGTGCTCCATGACTCGTTTCATCTTAATGCTCCATGACCTCACTCATCACAATGCCCCATTACCCCTGTAATCACAATGCTCCATGGCCCTTGTCATCACAGTGCCCCAAGCCTTTGTCATCACACTGCTCCATGGTCCCTGTAATCACAATGTTCCATGCCCTTGTCATCACAAGGCTCCAGAACTCTTTTCATTATAATGCTCCATGTCCGTTTCATCACCATGCTCCATGCCCTTGTCATCACAATGCTCCAGGTCTGTTGCCATCACCATGCTTCATGCCCGTGTCATCACAATGCTCCATGAATCTTGTCTTCACAATGCTTCATGGCCCATGTCATCACAATGCTCCATGACCCCTGTCATCACAATGCTCTATGGCCTTTGTCATCACAATGCTCCGTGACCCTGTCAACACAATGCTTGATGACCCCTGTCATCAAAATGCTTAATGGCACTTGTCATCACAATGCTCTATGACGCCTGTCATCACTATTCTCCATGTCACTTGTCATCACAATGCTCCAAGGCCCCTGTAATCACAGTACTCCATGACCCCTTTCATCACAATGCCCAATGCCACCTCTCATCACAATTCTCCATGGCATTTGTCATCAAGATGCTCCATGACACCTGTCATCACAATACTCCATGACACTTGTCATCACAATGCTCGATGGCCCTTGTCATCACAATGTTCCTTGGTGCTTTTCATCGCAATGCTCCATGACAACTTTCATCAAAATACTCCAAGATTTGTTTCATCACAATGCTCCATGGCCCTTGTCATTACAAATTCACATGATCCTTTTCATCACAATTCTCCATGGCAACTTACATAAAAATGCTTCATGACCCTGTCATCACAATGCCCAATGATTCCTGTTTTTACAATGATCCATGACCCTTGTCATCACAAGGCTCCATGTCCCTTGTATTCACAATGCTCCATGGCCCTTGTCATCACAATGATCCATAGTGCTTTTCATCGCAGTGCTCCATGAACGCTTTCTGCACAATGCCCCTTGAACCCTGTCATCACGATGCTCCATGGCCCTTGTCATCACAATGCTCCATGAAACATTTCCTCACAATGCTCCAGTACGCCTTTCATCCAAATTCCCCATGGCCACAGTCATCACAATTCTCCATGACCCCTGTCATCGTAATGGTCCATGACCCGTTTCATCTCAATGTTCCATGACACCTGTCATCATAATGCTCCATGGCCTTTGGCATCACAATGCGCCATGGCCCCTGTAATCACAGTGCTCCATGACTCGTTTCATCTTAATGCTCCATGACCTCACTCATCACAATGCCCCATGACCCCTGTAATCACAATGCTCCATGGACCTTGTCATCACAGTGCTCCAAGCCTTTGTCATCACACTGCTCCATGACCCCTGTAATCACAATGCTCCATGCCCTTGTCATCACAAGGCTCCAGAACTCTTGTCATTATAATGCTCCATGTCCGTTTCATCACCATGCTCCATGACACTTGTCATCACAATGCTCCATGGCCCCTCTCATTACTGTGCTCCATAATAACTTTAACCACATTCCTAGATGACCACTGCCATCACAATGCCTCATGACATTGTCATCACAATTCGCCATTACCATTGTCATCACAATGCTCCATGAACCATGTCATCACAGGGTCCCAGGACACTTGTCATCACAATGATCCATGACCACTTTCATCACAATGCTCCATGACCACTGTCATCTCAATGCTCCATGGCCTTTGTGTTCACAATGCTCCCTGGCCCCTGTAATCACAGTGCTCCATAACACCTTTCATCATAACGCTCCATGACGACTGTCATCTCAATGCCCCATGAGGCCTGTCATCACAATTCTCCAAGGCACCTCTCATCACAATGCTCCATGACACTTGTCATCACATTGCTCCATAGCACCTGTCATCACAGTGTTCCCTGCCCATGTCATCACAATGCTCCATGTCCCCTATAATCACAATGCTCCATGCCTTTTTCCTCACAATGCTGCAGAATTCTTTTCAACACAATGTTCCATGACCGTGGCATCACAATCCTACATGACCCTGCTCATCACAATTCTCCATGACCTTTGTCATCACAATGCTCTATGTCGCTTTTCATCACAATTCTCAATGACCACTTTAATCACTATGATCGCTGACAATTTTTATCACATTTCTCTATTGTCATTGCAATTCCCC
This sequence comes from Balaenoptera physalus, assembly GCF_965194825.1. NCBI lineage: Eukaryota > Metazoa > Chordata > Mammalia > Artiodactyla > Balaenopteridae > Balaenoptera > Balaenoptera physalus. Next base: position 114,228 of record NW_028124971.1, on the reverse strand, counting down.
ATGGCCCCTTTCTTCACAATGCTCCATGATGCCTGTCATCACAATGCTCCATGGAGTTTGTTATCACAATGCTCCAGGACCAGTTTCATCACAATACTCCATCCCCCTTGTCATCACAGTGCACAATGAAACCTTTCATTACAATGCTCCATGACACTTGTCATCACAATGCTCCATGGCCTTTATCGTCACAATGCTCCCAGGCACTTTTCATCACGATGTTCCATGAAAACTTTCATCACATTGCTCCACGACCATTGTCATCACAATAGTCCATACCCTTGTCAACACAATGCTGCATAATCCCTGTCATCACAATTCTCCATGACTGCTGTCACCACAATAATCCAGGACAATTTTCATAACAATGCTTCATGCCCCCAGTCATCACAGTGCTCCATGCTACCTTTCATCACAATTCCTAGATGATCAATGTCATCACAATGCCCCATGACACCTGTCATCACAATTCGCTATGACCCTTGTCATCAAATTACTCGATGAACCGTGTCATCACAGTGTTCCAGGGCACATGTCATCACAATGATCCATGACGACTTTCATCACAATGCTCCAATACACCTGTCATCACAATGCTCCATGGCCGCTGTTATCATATTGCTCCATGATCACTTTCATCACAATGCTCCATGACCACTGTCATCACCATGACTCATGACCCTGTCATCTCAATGCTCCATGGCCCCTTCATCACAATGCTAAATTAAACCAGTCATCACAATGTTCCCTGTCCTTTTCATCACAATGTTCCATGGGCCCTGTCATCACAATGCTCCGTGCGCTTGTCATCAAAATGCTCCAGAACACTTGTCATCATAATGCTCCATGCCAATGTCATCAAAATGCCCCATGACACTTGTCATCACAATCCTCCACGTCATTTGTCATCACAATGTTCCATGGCCCCTGTCATCACAGTGCTCCATGATACCATTCATCACAATTCTAGAGGACCACTGTCATCACAATGCCCCATGACAGATGTCATCACAATTTGCCATGGTCCCTGTCATCAAAATGCTCCATGAACCGTTTCATCACAAGGTTCCAGGACACTTGTCATCACAATGATCCATGATCACTTTCATCAAAAGGCTCCATGAAACCTGTCATCTCAATGCTCCATAGGCTTTGTATTCACAATGCTCCATGGCCCCTCTAATCATAGAGCTCCATGACCCCTTTCATCACAATGCTCCAAGACCGCTGTCATCACAATGCCCCATGACGCCTGCCATCACAAATCTCCAAGGCCTCTCTTACCAAAAAGCTCCATGATCCCTGTCAGTACAATGTTCCATGACACTTTTCACCACAATGCTCCATGACCCATGTCATCACAAAGTTCTCTGCCCATATCATCACAATGCTCCTTGTCACCTTTCATCACAATGCTCCATGCTCTTTCATCACAATGCTCCAGAATGCTTGTCATCGCAATGCTCCTTGACCGTGTCAACACAATGATCCATGACTCCTTTCCTCACAGTGCTCCAGTACCCCTTTCATCACAATGCTCCATGCCATTGTCAGCACAATGCTCCTTGGAGACTGTCATCAAAATGCTCCATCCCCTTTTCATCACAATGCTCCAGATATAATATCATTACAATGCTCCATGCCCGTGTCAACACAATGCTCCATGACCCCTGTCATCAAAATGCTTTATGAACCTTGTTATTAGAATGTTCCATGACCCCTGTCATCAAAATGATCCATGACCGTTGTCATCACAATGCTGCATGATACCTTTCATCCCAATTCTTTGTGACCGCTGTCATCACAATGCTCCAGGACAATTTTCATCACAATGCTCCATGCCCCCGTCATCACAGTGCCCCATAACCCCTGTAATCACAATGCTCCATGACCCTGTCATCACAACGCTACATGACCCCTGTCATCACATTGTTCCCTGGCCTATGTATTCACAATGCTCCATGGACCCTGTAATCACACTGCTCCATGTTCCCTTTCAACACAATGCTCCATGACCCCTGTCATCACAACGTTCCATGAAAGTTGTCATCAAAATGTTCCATGACCCCGGTCACCACAAGGTTCCCTGCCCTTGTAATCACAATGCTCCGTGACCCCTGTCAACACAATGACTGATGACCCCTGTCATCAAACTGCTAAATAGCACTTGTCATCACAATGCTCTATGACACCTGTCATCACTATTCTCCATGTCACTTGTTATCGCAATGTTCCACGGTCCCTGTAATCACAGTGCTCCATGACCCGTTTCACATAAATGCTCCATGACCTCACTCATCACAATGCCCCATGACCCCTGTAATCACAATGCTCCATGGCCCTTGTCATCACAGTTCTCCAAGCCTTTGTCATCACACAGCTCCATGGCCCCTGTAATCACAATGCTCCATGCTCTTGTCATCACAAGGCTCCAGAACACTTGTCATTAAAATGCTCCATGTCCGTTTCATCGCCATGCTCCATATCCTTGTCATCACAATGCTCCAGGTCTGTTGTCATCACCATGCTTCATGGCCGTGTCATCACAAGGCTCCATGAATCTTGTCTTCACAATGCTTCATGGCCCATGTCATCACAATGCTCCGTGACCCTGTCAACACAATGCTTGATGACCCCTGTCATCAAAATGCTAAATGGCACTTGTCATCACAATGCTCTATGACGCCTGTCATCACTATTCTCCATGTCACTTGTCATCACAATGCTCCAAGGCCCCTGTAATCACAGTACTCCATGACCCCTTTCATCACAATGCCCAATGCCACCTCTCATCACAATTCTCCATGGCATTTGTCATCAAGATGCTCCATGACACCTGTCATCACAATAGTCCATGACACTTGTCATCACAATGCTCGATGGCCCTTGTCATCACAATGTTCCTTGGTGCTTTTCATCGCAATGCTCCATGACAACTTTCATCAAAATACTCCAAGAATTGTTTCATCACAATGCTCCATGGCCCTTGTCATTACAAATTCACATGATCCCTTTCATCACAATTCTCCATGGCAACTTACATAAAAATGTTCCATGCCCCTGTCATCACAATGTCCAATGATACCTGTTTTTACAATGATCCATGACCCTTGTCATCACAAGGCTCCATGTCCCTTGTATTCACAATGATCCATGGCCCTTCTCATCACAGTGCTCCATAGCGCTTTTCATCACAATGCTCCATGACCGCTTTCAGCACAATGCCCCATGACCCATGTCATCACGATGCTCCATGGCCCTTGTCATCACAATGCTCCATGAAACATTTCCTCACAATGCTCCAGTACGCCTTTCATCCAAATTCCCCATGGCCACAGTCATCACAGTTCTCCATGACCCCTGTCATCGTAATGGTCCATGACCCGTTTCATCTCAATGCTCCAGGACACCTGTCATCACAATGCTCCATGGCCTTTGGCATCACAATGCGCCATGGCCCCTGTAATCACAGTGCTCCATGACTCGTTTCATCTTAATGCTCCATGACCTCACTCATCACAATGCCCCATTACCCCTGTAATCACAATGCTCCATGGCCCTTGTCATCACAGTGCCCCAAGCCTTTGTCATCACACTGCTCCATGGTCCCTGTAATCACAATGTTCCATGCCCTTGTCATCACAAGGCTCCAGAACTCTTTTCATTATAATGCTCCATGTCCGTTTCATCACCATGCTCCATGCCCTTGTCATCACAATGCTCCAGGTCTGTTGCCATCACCATGCTTCATGCCCGTGTCATCACAATGCTCCATGAATCTTGTCTTCACAATGCTTCATGGCCCATGTCATCACAATGCTCCATGACCCCTGTCATCACAATGCTCTATGGCCTTTGTCATCACAATGCTCCGTGACCCTGTCAACACAATGCTTGATGACCCCTGTCATCAAAATGCTTAATGGCACTTGTCATCACAATGCTCTATGACGCCTGTCATCACTATTCTCCATGTCACTTGTCATCACAATGCTCCAAGGCCCCTGTAATCACAGTACTCCATGACCCCTTTCATCACAATGCCCAATGCCACCTCTCATCACAATTCTCCATGGCATTTGTCATCAAGATGCTCCATGACACCTGTCATCACAATACTCCATGACACTTGTCATCACAATGCTCGATGGCCCTTGTCATCACAATGTTCCTTGGTGCTTTTCATCGCAATGCTCCATGACAACTTTCATCAAAATACTCCAAGATTTGTTTCATCACAATGCTCCATGGCCCTTGTCATTACAAATTCACATGATCCTTTTCATCACAATTCTCCATGGCAACTTACATAAAAATGCTTCATGACCCTGTCATCACAATGCCCAATGATTCCTGTTTTTACAATGATCCATGACCCTTGTCATCACAAGGCTCCATGTCCCTTGTATTCACAATGCTCCATGGCCCTTGTCATCACAATGATCCATAGTGCTTTTCATCGCAGTGCTCCATGAACGCTTTCTGCACAATGCCCCTTGAACCCTGTCATCACGATGCTCCATGGCCCTTGTCATCACAATGCTCCATGAAACATTTCCTCACAATGCTCCAGTACGCCTTTCATCCAAATTCCCCATGGCCACAGTCATCACAATTCTCCATGACCCCTGTCATCGTAATGGTCCATGACCCGTTTCATCTCAATGTTCCATGACACCTGTCATCATAATGCTCCATGGCCTTTGGCATCACAATGCGCCATGGCCCCTGTAATCACAGTGCTCCATGACTCGTTTCATCTTAATGCTCCATGACCTCACTCATCACAATGCCCCATGACCCCTGTAATCACAATGCTCCATGGACCTTGTCATCACAGTGCTCCAAGCCTTTGTCATCACACTGCTCCATGACCCCTGTAATCACAATGCTCCATGCCCTTGTCATCACAAGGCTCCAGAACTCTTGTCATTATAATGCTCCATGTCCGTTTCATCACCATGCTCCATGACACTTGTCATCACAATGCTCCATGGCCCCTCTCATTACTGTGCTCCATAATAACTTTAACCACATTCCTAGATGACCACTGCCATCACAATGCCTCATGACATTGTCATCACAATTCGCCATTACCATTGTCATCACAATGCTCCATGAACCATGTCATCACAGGGTCCCAGGACACTTGTCATCACAATGATCCATGACCACTTTCATCACAATGCTCCATGACCACTGTCATCTCAATGCTCCATGGCCTTTGTGTTCACAATGCTCCCTGGCCCCTGTAATCACAGTGCTCCATAACACCTTTCATCATAACGCTCCATGACGACTGTCATCTCAATGCCCCATGAGGCCTGTCATCACAATTCTCCAAGGCACCTCTCATCACAATGCTCCATGACACTTGTCATCACATTGCTCCATAGCACCTGTCATCACAGTGTTCCCTGCCCATGTCATCACAATGCTCCATGTCCCCTATAATCACAATGCTCCATGCCTTTTTCCTCACAATGCTGCAGAATTCTTTTCAACACAATGTTCCATGACCGTGGCATCACAATCCTACATGACCCTGCTCATCACAATTCTCCATGACCTTTGTCATCACAATGCTCTATGTCGCTTTTCATCACAATTCTCAATGACCACTTTAATCACTATGATCGCTGACAATTTTTATCACATTTCTCTATTGTCATTGCAATTCCCCATGGCCCCTTTCTTCACAATGCTCCATGATGCCTGTCATCACAATGCTCCATGGAGTTTGTTATCACAATGCTCCAGGACCAGTTTCATCACAATACTCCATCCCCCTTGTCATCACAGTGCACAATGAAACCTTTCATTACAATGCTCCATGACACTTGTCATCACAATGCTCCATGGCCTTTATCGTCACAATGCTCCCAGGCACTTTTCATCACGATGTTCCATGAAAACTTTCATCACATTGCTCCACGACCATTGTCATCACAATAGTCCATACCCTTGTCAACACAATGCTGCATAATCCCTGTCATCACAATTCTCCATGACTGCTGTCACCACAATAATCCAGGACAATTTTCATAACAATGCTTCATGCCCCCAGTCATCACAGTGCTCCATGCTACCTTTCATCACAATTCCTAGATGATCAATGTCATCACAATGCCCCATGACATCTGTCATCACAATTCGCTATGACCCTTGTCATCAAATTACTCGATGAACCGTGTCATCACAGTGTTCCAGGGCACATGTCATCACAATGATCCATGACGACTTTCATCACAATGCTCCAATACACCTGTCATCACAATGCTCCATGGCCGCTGTTATCATATTGCTCCATGATCACTTTCATCACAATGCTCCATGACCACTGTCATCACCATGACTCATGACCCTGTCATCTCAATGCTCCATGGCCCCTTCATCACAATGCTAAATTAAACCAGTCATCACAATGTTCCCTGTCCTTTTCATCACAATGTTCCATGGGCCCTGTCATCACAATGCTCCGTGCGCTTGTCATCAAAATGCTCCAGAACACTTTTCATCATAATGCTCCATGCCAATGTCATCAAAATGCCCCATGACACTTGTCATCACAATCCTCCACGTCATTTGTCATCACAATGTTCCATGGCCCCTGTCATCACAGTGCTCCATGATACCATTCATCACAATTCTAGAGGACCACTGTCATCACAATGCCCCATGACAGATGTCATCACAATTTGCCATGGTCGCTGTCATCAAAATGCTCCATGAACCGTTTCATCACAAGGTTCCAGGACACTTGTCATCACAATGATCCATGATCACTTTCATCAAAAGGCTCCATGAAACCTGTCATCTCAATGCTCCATAGGCTTTGTATTCACAATGCTCCATGGCCCCTCTAATCATAGAGCTCCATGACCCCTTTCATCACAATGCTCCAAGACCGCTGTCATCACAATGCCCCATGACGCCTGCCATCACAAATCTCCAAGGCCTCTCTTACCAAAAAGCTCCATGATCCCTGTCAGTACAATGTTCCATGACACTTTTCACCACAATGCTCCATGACCCATGTCATCACAAAGTTCTCTGCCCATATCATCACAATGCTCCTTGTCACCTTTCATCACAATGCTCCATGCTCTTTCATCACAATGCTCCAGAATGCTTGTCATCGCAATGTTCCTTGACCGTGTCAACACAATGATCCATGACTCCTTTCCTCACAGTGCTCCAGTACCCCTTTCATCACAATGCTCCATGCCATTGTCAGCACAATGCTCCTTGGAGACTGTCATCAAAATGCTCCATCCCCTTTTCATCACAATGCTCCAGATATAATATCATTACAATGCTCCATGCCCGTGTCAACACAATGCTCCATGACCCCTGTCATCAAAATGCTTTATGAACCTTGTTATTAGAATGTTCCATGACCCCTGTCATCAAAATGATCCATGACCGCTGTCATCACAATGCTGCATGATACCTTTCATCCCAATTCTTTGTGACCGCTGTCATCACAATGCTCCAGGACAATTTTCATCACAATGCTCCATGCCCCCGTCATCACAGTGCCCCATAACCCCTGTAATCACAATGCTCCATGACCCTGTCATCACAACGCTACATGACCCCTGTCATCACATTGTTCCCTGGCCTATGTATTCACAATGCTCCATGGACCCTGTAATCACACTGCTCCATGTTCCCTTTCAACACAATGCTCCATGACCCCTGTCATCACAACGTTCCATGAAAGTTGTCATCAAAATGTTCCATGACCCCGGTCACCACAAGGTTCCCTGCCCTTGTAATCACAATGCTCCGTGACCCCTGTCAACACAATGACTGATGACCCCTGTCATCAAAATGCTAAATAGAACTTGTCATCACAATGCTCTATGACACCTGTCATCACTATTCTCCATGTCACTTGTTATCGCAATGTTCCACGGCCCCTGTAATCACAGTGCTCCTTGACCCGTTTCACATAAATGCTCCATGACCTCACTCATCACAATGCCCCATGATCCCTGTAATCACAATGCTCCATGGCCCTTGTCATCACAGTTCTCCAAGCCTTTGTCATCACACAGCTCCATGGCCCCTGTAATCACAATGCTCCATGCTCTTGTCATCACAAGGCTCCAGAACACTTGTCATTATAATGCTCCATGTCCGTTTCATCGCCACGCTCCATATCCTTTTCATCACAATGCTCCAGGTCTGTTGTCATCACCATGCTTCATGCCCATGTCATCACAATGCTCCATGAATCTTGTCTTCACAATGCTTCATGGTCCATGTCATCACAATGCTCCATGACCCCTGTCATCACAATGCTCTATGGCCTTTGTCATCACAATGCTCCGTGACCCTGTCAACACAATGCTTGATGACCCCTGTCATCAAAATGCTAAATGGCACTTGTCATCACAATGCTCTATGACGCCTGTCATCACTATTCTCCATGTCACTTGTCATCACAATGCTCCAAGGCCCCTGTAATCACAGTACTCCATGACCCCTTTCATCACAATGCCCAATGCCACCTCTCATCACAATTCTCCATGGCATTTGTCATCAAGATGCTCCATGACACCTGTCATCACAATACTCCATGACACTTGTCATCACAATGCTCGATGGCCCTTGTCATCACAATGGTCCTTGGTGCTTTTCATCGCAATGCTCCATGACAACTTTCATCAAAATACTCCAAGATTTGTTTCATCACAATGCTCCATGGCCCTTGTCATTACAAATTCACATGATCCTTTTCATCACAATTCTCCATGGCAACTTACATAAAAATGCTTCATGACCCTGTCATCACAATGCCCAATGATTCCTGTTTTTACAATGATCCATGACCCTTGTCATCACAAGGCTCCATGTCCCTTGTATTCACAATGATCCATGGCCCTTGTCATCACAATGATCCATAGCGCTTTTCATCGCAATGCTCCATGAACGCTTTCAGCACAATGCCCCATGACCCCTGTCATCACGATGCTCCATGGCCCTTGTCATCACAATGCTCCATGAAACATTTCCTCACAATGCTCCAGTACGCCTTTCATCCAAATTCCCCATGGCCACAGTCATCACAATTCTCCATGACCCTGTCATCGTAATGGTCCATGACCCGTTTCATCTCAATGCTCCCGGACACCTGTCATCACAATGCTCCATGGCCTTTGGCATCACAATGCGCCATGGCCCCTGTAATCACAGTGCTCCATGACTCGTTTCATCTTAATGCTCCATGACCTCACTCATCACAATGCCCCATGACGCCTGTAATCACAATGCTCCATGGACCTTGTCATCACAGTGCTCCAAGCCTTTGTCATCACACTGCTCCATGACCCCTGTCATCACAATGCTCCAGAACTCTTGTCATTATAATGCTCCATATCCGTTTCATCACCATGCTCCATGACACTTGTCATCACAATGCTCCATGGCCCCTCTCATTACTGGGCTCCATAATAACTTTAACCACATTTCTAGATGACCACTGCCATCACAATGCCTCATGACATTGTCATCACAATTCGCCATTACCATTGTCATCACAATGCTCCATGAACCATGTCATCACAGGGTCCCAGGACACTTGTCATCACAATGATCCATGACCACTTTCATCACAATGCTCCATGACCACTGTCATCTCAATGCTCCATGGACTTTGTGTTCACAATGCTCCCTGGCCCCTGTAATCACAGTGCTCCATAACACCTTTCATCATAACGCTCCATGACGACTGTCATCTCAATGCCCCATGAGGCCTGTCATCACAATTCTCCAAGGCACCTCTCATCACAATGCTCCATGACACTTGTCATCACATTGCTCCATCGCACATGTCATCACAGTGTTCCCTGCCCATGTCATCACAATGCTCCATGTCCCCTATAATCACAATGCTCCATGCCTTTTTCCTCACAATGCTGCAGAATTCTTTTCAACACAATGTTCCATGACCGTGGCATCACAATCCTACATGACCCTGCTCATCACATTTCTCCATGACCTTTGTCATCACAATGCTCTATGTCGCTTTTCATCACAATTCTCAATGACCACTTTAATCACTATGATCGCTGACATTTTTTATCACATTTCTCTATTGTCATTACAATTCCCCATGGCCCCTTTCTTCACAATGCTCCATGACGCCTGTCATCACAATGCTCCATGGAGTTTGTTATCACAATGCTCCAGGACCAGTTTCATCACAATACTCCATCCCCCTTGTCATCACAGTGCACAATGAAACCTTTCATTACAATGCTCCATGACACTTGTCATCACAATGCTCCATGGCCTTTATCGTCACAATGATCCCAGGCACTTTTCATCACGATGTTCCATGAAAACTTTCATCACATTGCTCCACGACCATTGTCATCAAAATAGTCCATACCCTTGTCAACACAATGCTGCATAATCCCTGTCATCACAATTCTCCATGACTGCTGTCACCACTATAATCCAGGACAATTTTCATAACAATGCTTCATGCCCCCAGTCATCACAGTGCTCCATGCTACCTTTCATCACAATTCCTAGATGATCAATGTCATCACAATGCCCCATGACACCTGTCATCACAATTCGCTATGACCCTTGTCATCAAATTACTCAATGAACCGTGTCATCACAGTGTTCCAGGGCACATGTCATCACAATGATCCATGACGACTTTCATCACAATGCTCCAATACACCTGTCATCACAATGCTCCATGGCCGCTGTTATCATATTGCTCCATGATCACTTTCATCACAATGCTCCATGACCACTGTCATCACCATGACTCATGACCCTGTCATCTCAATGCTCCATGGCCCCTTCATCACAATGCTAAATTAAACCAGTCATCACAATGTTCCCTGTCCTTTTCATCACAATGTTCCATGGGCCCTGTCATCACAATGCTCCATGCGCTTGTCATCAAAATGCTCCAGAACTCTTGTCATCATAATGCTCCATGCCAATGTCATCAAAATGCCCCATGACACTTGTCATCACAATCCTCCACGTCATTTGTCATCACAATGTTCCATGGCCCCTGTCATCACAGTGCTCCATGTTACCATTCATCACAATTCTAGAGGACCACTGTCATCACAATGCCCCATGACAGATGTCATCACAATTTGCCATGGTCCCTGTCATCAAAATGCTCCATGAACCGTTTCATCACAAGGTTCCAGGACACTTGTCATCACAATGATCCATGATCACTTTCATCAAAAGGCTCCATGAAACCTGTCATCTCAATACTCCATAGGCTTTGTATTCACAATGCTCCATGGCCCCTCTAATCATAGAGCTCCATGACCCCTTTCATCACAATGCTCCAAGACCGCTGTCATCACAATGCCCCATGACGCCTGCCATCACAAATCTCCAAGGCCTCTCTTACCAAAATGCTCCATGATCCCTGTCAGTACAATGATCCATGACACTTTTCACCACAATGCTCCATGACCCATGTCATCACAAAGTTCTCTGCCCATATCATCACAATGCTCCTTGTCACCTTTCATCACAATGCTCCATGCTCTTTCATCACAATGCTCCAGAATGCTTGTCATCGCAATGTTCCTTGACCGTGTCAACACAATGATCCATGACTCCTTTCCTCACAGTGCTCCAGTACCCCTTTCATCACAATGCTCCATGCCATTGTCAGCACAATGCTCCTTGGAGACTGTCATCAAAATGCTCCATCCCCTTTTCATCACAATGCTCCAGATATAATATCATTACAATGCTCCATGCCCGTGTCAACACAATGCTCCATGACCCCTGTCATCAAAATGCTTTATGAACCTTGTTATTAGAATGTTCCATGACCCCTGTCATCAAAATGATCCATGACCGCTGTCATCACAATGCTGCATGATACCTTTCATCCCAATTCTTTGTGACCGCTGTCATCACAATGCTCCAGGACAATTTTCATCACAATGCTCCATGCCCCTGTCATCACAGTGCCCCATAACCCCTGTAATCACAATGCTCCATGACCCTGTCATCACAACGCTACATGACCCCTGTCATCACATTGTTCCCTGGCCTATGTATTCACAATGCTCCATGGACCCTGTAATCACACTGCTCCATGTTCCCTTTCAACACAATGCTCCATGACCCCTGTCATCACAACGTTCCATGAAAGTTGTCATCAAAATATTCCATGACCCCGGTCACCACAAGGTTCCCTGCCCTTGTAATCACAATGCTCCGTGACCCCTGTCAACACAATGACTGATGACCCCTGTCATCAAAATGCTAAATAGCACTTGTCATCACAATGCTCTATGACACCTGTCATCACTATTCTCCATGTCACTTGTTATCACAATGTTCCACGGCCCCTGTAATCACAGTGCCTCTTGACCCGTTTCACATAAATGCTCCATGACCCCACTCATCCCAATGCCCCATGATCCCTGTAATCACAATGCTCCATGGCCCTTGTCATCACAGTTCTCCAAGCCTTTGTCATCACACAGCTCCATGGCCCCTGTAATCACAATGCTCCATGCTCTTGTCATCACAAGGCTCCAGAACACTTGTCATTATAATGCTCCATGTCCGTTTCATCGCCACGCTCCATATCCTTGTCATCACAATGCTCCAGGTCTGTTGTCATCACCATGCTTCATGCCCATGTCATCACAATGCTCCATGAATCTTGTCTTCACAATGCTTCATGGTCCATGTCATCACAATGCTCCATGACACCTGTCATCACAATGCTCTATGGCCTTTGTCATCACAATGCTCCGTGACCCTGTCAACACAATGCTTGATGACCCCTGTCATCAAAATGCTAAATGGCACTTGTCATCACAATGCTCTATGACGCCTGTCATCACTATTCTCCATGTCACTTGTCATCACAATGCTCCAAGGCCCCTGTAATCACAGTACTCCATGACCCCTTTCATCACAATGCCCAATGCCACCTCTCATCACAATTCTCCATGGCATTTGTCATCAAGATGCTCCATGACACCTGTCATCACAATACTCCATGACACTTGTCATCACAATGCTCTATGGCCCTTGTCATCACAATGGTCCTTGCTGCTTTTCATCGCAATGCTCCATGACAACTTTCATCAAAATACTCCAAGATTTGTTTCATCACAATGCTCCATGGCCCTTGTCATTACAAATTCACAAGATCCTTTTCATCACAATTCTCCATGGCAACTTACATAAAAATGCTTCATGACCCTGTCATCACAATGCCCAATGATTCCTGTTTTTACAATGATCCATGACCCTTGTCATCACAAGGCTCCATGTCCCTTGTATTCACAATGATCCATGGCCCTTGTCATCAAAATGATCCATAGCGCTTTTCATCGCAATGCTCCATGAACGCTTTCAGCACAATGCCCCATGACCCCTGTCATCACGATGCTCCATGGCCCTTGTCATCACAATGCTCCATGAAACATTTCCTCACAATGCTCCAGTACGCCTTTCATCCAAATTCCCCATGGCCACAGTCATCACAATTCTCCATGACCCTGTCATCGTAATGGTCCATGACCCGTTTCATCTCAATGCTCCCGGACACCTGTCATCACTATTCTCCCTGTCACTTGTTATCACAATGTTCCACGGGCCCTGTAATCACAGTGCCTCTTGACCCGTTTCACATAAATGCTCCATGACCTCACTCATCCCAATACCCCATGATCCCTGTAATCACAATGCTCCATGGCCCTTGTCATCACAGTTCTCCAAGCCTTTGTCATCACACAGCTCCATGGCCCCTGTAATCACAATGCTCCATGCTCTTGTCATCACAAGGCTCCAGAACACTTGTCATTATAATGCTCCATGTCCGTTTCATCGCCACGCTCCATATCCTTGTCATCACAATGCTCCAGGTCTGTTGTCATCACCATGCTTCATGCCCATGTCATCACAATGCTCCATGAATCTTGTCTTCACAATGCTTCATGGTCCATGTCATCACAATGCTCCATGACCCCTGTCATCACAATGCTCTATGGCCTTTGTCATCACAATGCTCCGTGACCCTGTCAACACAATGCTTGATGACCCCTGTCATCACTATTCTCCATGTCACTTGTCATCACAATGCTCTATGACGCCTGTAATCACTATTCTCCATGTCACTTGTCATCACAATGCTCCATGTCCCCTATAATCACAATGCTCCATGCCTTTTTCCTCACAATGCTGCAGAATTCTTTTCAACACAATGTTCCATGACCGTGGCATCACAATCTTACATGACCCTGCTCATCACAATTCTCCATGACCTTTGTCATCACAATGCTCTATGTCGCTTTTCATCACAATTCTCAATGACCACTTTAATCACTATGATCGCTGACATTTTTTATCACATTTCTCTATTGTCATTACAATTCCCCATGGCCCCTTTCTTCACAATGCTCCATGATGCCTGTCATCACAATGCTCCATGGAGTTTGTTATCACAATGCTCCAGGACCAGTTTCATCACAATACTCCATCCCCCTTGTCATCACAGTGCACAATGAAACCTTTCATTACAATGCTCCATGACACTTGTCATCACAATGCTCCATGGCCTTTATCGTCACAATGCTCCCAGGCACTTTTCATCACGATGGTCCATGAAAACTTTCATCACATTGCTCCACGACCATTGTCATCACAATAGTCCATACCCTTGTCAACACAATGCTGCATAATCCCTGTCATCACAATTCTCCATGACTGCTGTCACCACAATAATCCAGGACAATTTTCATAACAATGCTTAATGCCCCCAGTCATCACAGTGCTCCATGCTACCTTTCATCACAATTCCTAGATGATCAATGTCATCACAATGCCCCATGACACCTGTCATCACAATTCGCTATGACCCTTGTCATCAAATTACTCGATGAACCCTGTCATCACAGTGTTCCAGGGCACATGTCATCACAATGATCCATGACGACTTTCATCACAATGCTCCAATACACCTGTCATCACAATGCTCCATGGCCGCTGTTATCATATTGCTCCATGATCACTTTCATCACAATGCTCCATGACCACTGTCATCACCATGACTCATGACCCTGTCATCTCAATGCTCCATGGCCCCTTCATCACAATGCTAAATTAAACCAGTCATCACAATGTTCCCTGTCCTTTTCATCACAATGTTCCATGGGCCCTGTCATCACAATGCTCCATGCGCTTGTCATCAAAATGCTCCAGAACACTTGTCATCATAATGCTCCATGCCAATGTCATCAAAATGCCCCATGACACTTGTCATCACAATCCTCCACGTCATTTGTCATCACAATGTTCCATGGCCCCTGTCATCACAGTGCTCCATGATACCATTCATCACAATTCTAGAGGACCACTGTCATCACAATGCCCCATGACAGATGTCATCACAATTTGCCATGGTCCCTGTCATCAAAATGCTCCATGAACCGTTTCATCACAAGGTTCCAGGACACTTGTCATCACAATGATCCATGATCACTTTCATCAAAAGGCTCCATGAAACCTGTCATCTCAATGCTCCATAGGCTTTGTATTCACAATGCTCCATGGCCCCTCTAATCATAGAGCTCCATGACCCCTTTCATCACAATGCTCCAAGACCGCTGTCATCACAATGCCCCATGACGCCTGCCATCACAAATCTCCAAGGCCTCTCTTACCAAAAAGCTCCATGATCCCTGTCAGTACAATGTTCCATGACACTTTTCACCACAATGCTCCATGACCCATGTCATCACAAAGTTCTCTGCCCATATCATCACAATGCTCCTTGTCACCTTTCATCACAATGCTCCATGCTCTTTCATCACAATGCTCCAGAATGCTTGTCATCGCAATGTTCCTTGACCGTGTCAACACAATGATCCATGACTCCTTTCCTCACAGTGCTCCAGTACCCCTTTCATCACAATGCTCCATGCCATTGTCAGCACAATGCTCCTTGGAGACTGTCATCAAAATGCTCCATCCCCTTTTCATCACAATGCTCCAGATATAATATCATTACAATGCTCCATGCCCGTGTCAACACAATGCTCCATGACCCCTGTCATCAAAATGCTTTATGAACCTTGTTATTAGAATGTTCCATGACCCCTGTCATCAAAATGATCCATGACCGCTGTCATCACAATGCTGCATGATACCTTTCATCCCAATTCTTTGTGACCGCTGTCATCACAATGCTCCAGGACAATTTTCATCACAATGCTCCATGCCCCCGTCATCACAGTGCCCCATAACCCCTGTAATCACAATGCTCCATGACCCTGTCATCACAACGCTACATGACCCCTGTCATCACATTGTTCCCTGGCCTATGTATTCACAATGCTCCATGGACCCTGTAATCACACTGCTCCATGTTCCCGTTCAACACAATGCTCCATGACCCCTGTCATCACAACGTTCCATGAAAGTTGTCATCAAAATGTTCCATGACCCCGGTCACCACAAGGTTCCCTGCCCTTGTAATCACAATGCTCCGTGACCCCTGTCAACACAATGACTGATGACCCCTGTCATCAAACTGCTAAATAGCACTTGTCATCACAATGCTCTATGACACCTGTCATCACTATTCTCCATGTCACTTGTTATCGCAATGTTCCACGGCCCCTGTAATCACAGTGCTCCATGACCCGTTTCACATAAATGCTCCATGACCTCACTCATCACAATGCCCCATGACCCCTGTAATCACAATGCTCCATGGCCCTTGTCATCACAGTTCTCCAAGCCTTTGTCATCACACAGCTCCATGGCCCCTGTAATCACAATGCTCCATGCTCTTGTCATCACAAGGCTCCAGAACACTTGTCATTATAATGCTCCATGTCCGTTTCATCGCCATGCTCCATATCCTTTTCATCACAATGCTCCAGGTCTGTTGTCATCACCATGCTTCATGGCCGTGTCATCACAAGGCTCCATGAATCTTGTCTTCACAATGCTTCATGGCCCATGTCATCACAATGCTCCGTGACCCTGTCAACACAATGCTTGATGACCCCTGTCATCAAAATGCTAAATGGCACTTGTCATCACAATGCTCTATGACGCCTGTCATCACTATTCTCCATGTCACTTGTAATCACAATGCTCCAAGGCCCCTGTAATCACAGTACTCCATGACCCCTTTCATCACAATGCCCAATGCCACCTCTCATCACAATTCTCCATGGCATTTGTCATCAAGATGCTCCATGACACCTGTCATCACAATACTCCATGACACTTGTCATCACAATGCTCGATGGCCCTTGTCATCACAATGTTCCTTGGTGCTTTTCATCGCAATGCTCCATGACAACTTTCATCAAAATACTCCAAGATTTGTTTCATCACAATGCTCCATGGCCCTTGTCATTACAAATTCACATGATCCCTTTCATCACAATTCTCCATGGAAACTTACATAAAAATGTTCCATGCCCCTGTCATCACAATGTCCAATGATACCTGTTTTTACAATGATCCATGACCCTTGTCATCACAAGGCTCCATGTCCCTTGTATTCACAATGATCCATGGCCCTTCTCATCACAGTGCTCCATAGCGTTTTTCATCACAATGCTCCATGACCGCTTTCAGCACAATACCCCATGACCCCTGTCATCACGATGCTCCATGGCCCTTGTCATCACAATGCTCCATGAAACATATTCCTCACAATGCTCCAGTACGCCTTTCATCCAAATTCCCCATGGCCACAGTCATCACAATTCTCCATGAACCCTGTCATCGTAATGGTCCATGACCCGTTTCATCTCAATGCTCCAGGACACCTGTCATCACAATGCTCCATGGCCTTTGGCATCACAATGCGCCATGGCCCCTGTAATCACAATGCTCCATGGCCCTTGTCATCACAGTGCCCCAAGCCTTTGTCATCACACTGCTCCATGGTCCCTGTAATCACAATGCTCCATGCCCTTGTCATCACAAGGCTCCAGAATTCTTTTCATTATAATGCTCCATGTCCGTTTCATCACCATGCTCCATGCCCTTGTCATCACAATGCTCCAGGTCTGTTGCCATCACCATGCTTCATGCCCGTGTCATCACAATGCTCCATGAATCTTGTCTTCACAATGCTTCATGGCCCATGTCATCACAATGCTCCATGACCCCTGTCATCACAATGCTCTATGGCCTTTGTCATCACAATGCTCCGTGACCCTGTCAACACAATGCTTGATGACCCCTGTCATCAAAATGCTAAATGACACTTGTCATCACAATGCTCTATGACGCCTGTCATCACTATTCTCCATGTCACTTGTCATCACAATGCTCCAAGGCCCCTGTAATCACAGTACTCCATGACCCCTTTCATCACAATGCCCAATGCCACCTCTCATCACAATTCTCCATGGCATTTGTCATCAAGATGCTCCATGACACCTGTCATCACAATACTCCATGACACTTGTCATCACAATGCTCGATGGCCCTTTTCATCACAATGTTCCTTGGTGCTTTTCATCGCAATGCTCCATGACAACTTTCATCAAAATACTCCAAGATTTGTTTCATCACAATGCTCCATGGCCCTTGTCATTACAAATTCACATGATCCCTTTCATCACAATTCTCCATGGAAACTTACATAAAAATGTTCCATGCCCCTGTCATCACAATGTCCAATGATACCTGTTTTTACAATGATCCATGACCCTTGTCATCACAAGGCTCCATGTCCCTTGTATTCACAATGATCCATGGCCCTTCTCATCACAGTGCTCCATAGCGCTTTTCATCACAATGCTCCATGACCGCTTTCAGCACAATACCCCATGACCCCTGTCATCACGATGCTCCATGGCCCTTGTCATCACAATGCTCCATGAAACATATTCCTCACAATGCTCCAGTACGCCTTTCATCCAAATTCCCCATGGCCACAGTCATCACAATTCTCCATGAACCCTGTCATCGTAATGGTCCATGACCCGTTTCATCTCAATGCTCCAGGACACCTGTCATCACAATGCTCCATGGCCTTTGGCATCACAATGCGCCATGGCCCCTGTAATCACAATGCTCCATGGCCCTTGTCATCACAGTGCCCCAAGTCTTTGTCATCACACTGCTCCATGGTCCCTGTAATCACAATGCTCCATGCCCTTGTCATCACAAGGCTCCAGAACTCTTTTCATTATAATGCTCCATGTCCGTTTCATCACCATGCTCCATGCCCTTGTCATCACAATGCTCCAGGTCTGTTGCCATCACCATGCTTCATGCCCGTGTCATCACAATGCTCCATGAATCTTGTCTTCACAATGCTTCATGGCCCATGTCATCACAATGCTCCATGACACCTGTCATCACAATGCTGTATGGCCTTTGTCATCACAATGCTCCGTGACCCTGTCAACACAATGCTTGATGACCCCTGTCATCAAAATGCTAAATGGCACTTGTCATCACAATGCTCTATGACGCCTGTCATCACTATTCTCCATGTCACTTGTCATCACAATGCTCCAAGGCCCCTGTAATCACAGTACTCCATGACCCCTTTCATCACAATGCCCAATGCCACCTCTCATCACAATTCTCCATGGCATTTGTCATCAAGATGCTCCATGACACCTGTCATCACAATACTCCATGACACTTGTCATCACAATGCTCGATGGCCCTTGTCATCACAATGTTCCTTGGTGCTTTTCATCGCAATGCTCCATGACAACTTTCATCAAAATACTCCAAGATTTGTTTCATCACAATGCTCCATGGCCCTTGTCATTACAAATTCACATGATCCTTTTCATCACAATTCTCCATGGCAACTTACATAAAAATGCTTCATGACCCTGTCATCACAATGCCCAATGATTCCTGTTTTTACAATGATCCATGACCCTTGTCATCACAAGGCTCCATGTCCCTTGTATTCACAATGCTCCATGGCCCTTGTCATCACAATGATCCATAGTGCTTTTCATCGCAGTGTCCATGAACGCTTTCTGCACAATGCCCCTTGAACCCTGTCATCACGATGCTCCATGGCCCTTGTCATCACAATGCTCCATGAAACATTTCCTCACAATGCTCCAGTACGCCTTTCATCCAAATTCCCCATGGCCACAGTCATCACAATTCTCCATGACCCCTGTCATCGTAATGGTCCATGACCCGTTTCATCTCAATGTTCCATGACACCTGTCATCATAATGCTCCATGGCCTTTGGCATCACAATGCGCCATGGCCCCTGTAATCACAGTGCTCCATGACTCGTTTCATCTTAATGCTCCATGACCTCACTCATCACAATGCCCCATGACCCCTGTAATCACAATGCTCCATGGACCTTGTCATCACAGTGCTCCAAGCCTTTGTCATCACACTGCTCCATGACCCCTGTAATCACAATGCTCCATGCCCTTGTCATCACAAGGCTCCAAAACTCTTGTCATTATAATGCTCCATGTCCGTTTCATCACCATGCTCCATGACACTTGTCATCACAATGCTCCATGGCCCCTCTCATTACTGTGCTCCATAATAACTTTAACCACATTCCTAGATGACCACTGCCATCACAATGCCTCATGACATTGTCATCACAATTCGCCATTACCATTGTCATCACAATGCTCCATGAACCATGTCATCACAGGGTCCCAGGACACTTGTCATCACAATGATCCATGACCACTTTCATCACAATGCTCCATGACCACTCTCATCTCAATGCTCCATGGCCTTTGTGTTCACAATGCTCCCTGGCCCCTGTAATCACAGTGCTCCATAACACCTTTCATCATAATGCTCCATGACGACTGTCATCTCAATGCCCCATGAGGCCTGTCATCACAATTCTCCAAGGCACCTCTCATCACAATGCTCCATGACACTTGTCATCACATTGCTCCATAGCACCTGTCATCACAGTGTTCCCTGCCCATGTCATCACAATGCTCCATGTCCCCTATAATCACAATGCTCCATGCCTTTTTCCTCACAATGCTGCAGAATTCTTTTCAACACAATGTTCCATGACCGTGGCATCACAATCCTACATGACCCTGCTCATCACAATTCTCCATGACCTTTGTCATCACAATGCTCTATGTCGCTTTTCATCACAATTCTCAATGACCACTTTAATCACTATGATCGCTGACATTTTTTATCACATTTCTCTATTGTCATTACAATTCCCCATGGCCCCTTTCTTCACAATGCTCCATGACGCCTGTCATCACAATGCTCCATGGAGTTTGTTATCACAATGCTCCAGGACCAGTTTCATCACAATACTCCATCCCCCTTGTCATCACAGTGCACAATGAAACCTTTCATTACAATGCTCCATGACACTTGTCATCACAATGCTCCATGGCCTTTATCGTCACAATGCTCCCAGGCACTTTTCATCACGATGTTCCATGAAAACTTTCATCACATTGCTCCACGACCATTGTCATCACAATAGTCCATACCCTTGTCAACACAATGCTGCATAATCCCTGTCATCACAATTCTCCATGACTGCTGTCACCACTATAATCCAGGACAATTTTCATAACAATGCTTCATGCCCCCAGTCATCACAGTGCTCCATGCTACCTTTCATCACAATTCCTAGATGATCAATGTCATCACAATGCCCCATGACACCTGTCATCACAATTCGCTATGACCCTTGTCATCAAATTACTCGATGAACCGTGTCATCACAGTGTTCCAGGGCACATGTCATCACAATGATCCATGACGACTTTCATCACAATGCTCCAATACACCTGTCATCACAATGCTCCATGGCCGCTGTTATCATATTGCTCCATGATCACTTTCATCACAATGCTCCATGACCACTGTCATCACCATGACTCATGACCCTGTCATCTCAATGCTCCATGGCCCCTTCATCACAATGCTAAATTAACCCAGTCATCACAATGTTCCCTGTCCTTTTCATCACAATGTTCCATGGGCCCTGTCATCACAATGCTCCATGCGCTTGTCATCAAAATGCTCCAGAACTCTTGTCATCATAATGCTCCATGCCAATGTCATCAAAATGCCCCATGACACTTGTCATCACAATCCTCCACGTCATTTGTCATCACAATGTTCCATGGCCCCTGTCATCACAGTGCTCCATGATACCATTCATCACAATTCTAGAGGACCACTGTCATCACAATGCCCCATGACAGATGTCATCACAATTTGCCATGGTCCCTGTCATCAAAATGCTCCATGAACCGTTTCATCACAAGGTTCCAGGACACTTGTCATCACAATGATCCATGATCACTTTCATCAAAAGGCTCCATGAAACCTGTCATCTCAATGCTCCATAGGCTTTGTATTCACAATGCTCCATGGCCCCTCTAATCATAGAGCTCCATGACCCCTTTCATCACAATGCTCCAAGACCGCTGTCATCACAATGCCCCATGACGCCTGCCATCACAAATCTCCAAGGCCTCTCTTACCAAAAAGCTCCATGATCCCTGTCAGTACAATGTTCCATGACACTTTTCACCACAATGCTCCATGACCCATGTCATCACAAAGTTCTCTGCCCATATCATCACAATGCTCCTTGTCACCTTTCATCACAATGCTCCATGCTCTTTCATCACAATGCTCCAGAATGCTTGTCATCGCAATGTTCCTTGACCGTGTCAACACAATGATCCATGACTCCTTTCCTCACAGTGCTCCAGTACCCCTTTCATCACAATGCTCCATGCCATTGTCAGCACAATGCTCCTTGGAGACTGTCATCAAAATGCTCCATCCCCTTTTCATCACAATGCTCCAGATATAATATCATTACAATGCTCCATGCCCGTGTCAACACAATGCTCCATGACCCCTGTCATCAAAATGCTTTATGAACCTTGTTATTAGAATGTTCCATGACCCCTGTCATCAAAATGATCCATGACCGCTGTCATCACAATGCTGCATGATACCTTTCATCCCAATTCTTTGTGACCGCTGTCATCACAATGCTCCAGGACAATTTTCATCACAATGCTCCATGCCCCCGTCATCACAGTGCCCCATAACCCCTGTAATCACAATGCTCCATGACCCTGTCATCACAACGCTACATGACCCCTGTCATCACATTGTTCCCTGGCCTATGTATTCACAATGCTCCATGGACCCTGTAATCACACTGCTCCATGTTCCCTTTCAACACAATGCTCCATGACCCCTGTCATCACAACGTTCCATGAAAGTTGTCATCAAAATGTTCCATGACCCCGGTCACCACAAGGTTCCCTGCCCTTGTAATCACAATGCTCCGTGACCCCTGTCAACACAATGACTGATGAACCCTGTCATCAAAATGCTAAATAGCACTTGTCATCACAATGCTCTATGACACCTGTCATCACTATTCTCCATGTCACTTGTTATCGCAATGTTCCACGGCCCCTGTAATCACAGTGCTCCTTGACCCGTTTCACATAAATGCTCCATGACCTCACTCATCACAATGCCCCATGATCCCTGTAATCACAATGCTCCATGGCCCTTGTCATCACAGTTCTCCAAGCCTTTGTCATCACACAGCTCCATGGCCCCTGTAATCACAATGCTCCATGCTCTTGTCATCACAAGGCTCCAGAACACTTGTCATTATAATGCTCCATGTCCGTTTCATCGCCACGCTCCATATCCTTGTCATCACAATGCTCCAGGTCTGTTGTCATCACCATGCTTCATGCCCATGTCATCACAATGCTCCATGAATCTTTTCTTCACAATGCTTCATGGTCCATGTCATCACAATGCTCCATGACCCCTGTCATCACAATGCTCTATGGCCTTTGTCATCACAATGCTCCGTGACCCTGTCAACACAATGCTTGATGACCCCTGTCATCAAAATGCTAAATGGCACTTGTCATCACAATGCTCTATGACGCCTGTCATCACTATTCTCCATGTCACTTGTCATCACAATGCTCCAAGGCCCCTGTAATCACAGTACTCCATGACCCCTTTCATCACAATGCCCAATGCCACCTCTCATCACAATTCTCCATGGCATTTGTCATCAAGATGCTCCATGACACCTGTCATCACAATACTCCATGACACTTGTCATCACAATGCTCTATGGCCCTTGTCATCACAATGGTCCTTGGTGCTTTTCATCGCAATGCTCCATGACACCTTTCATCAAAATACTCCAAGATTTGTTTCATCACAATGCTCCATGGCCCTTGTCATTACAAATTCACATGATCCTTTTCATCACAATTCTCCATGGCAACTTACATAAAAATGCTTCATGACCCTGTCATCACAATGCCCAATGATTCCTGTTTTTACAATGATCCATGACCCTTGTCATCACAAGGCTCCATGTCCCTTGTATTCACAATGATCCATGGCCCTTGTCATCACAATGATCCATAGCGCTTTTCATCGCAATGCTCCATGAACGCTTTCAGCACAATGCCCCATGACCCCTGTCATCACGATGCTCCATGGCCCTTGTCATCACAATGCTCCATGAAACATTTCCTCACAATGCTCCAGTACGCCTTTCATCCAAATTCCCCATGGCCACAGTCATCACAATTCTCCATGACCTGTCATCGTAATGGTCCATGACCCGTTTCATCTCAATGCTCCCGGACACCTGTCATCACAATGCTCCATGGCCTTTGGCATCACAATGCGCCATGGCCCCTGTAATCACAGTGCTCCATGACTCGTTTCATCTTAATGCTCCATGACCTCACTCATCACAATGCCCCATGACGCCTGTAATCACAATGCTCCATGGACCTTGTCATCACAGTGCTCCAAGCCTTTGTCATCACACTGCTCCATGACCCCTGTCATCACAATGCTCCAGAACTCTTGTCATTATAATGCTCCATATCCGTTTCATCACCATGCTCCATGACACTTGTCATCACAATGCTCCATGGCCCCTCTCATTACTGGGCTCCATAATAACTTTAACCACATTTCTAGATGACCACTGCCATCACAATGCCTCATGACATTGTCATCACAATTCGCCATTACCATTGTCATCACAATTCTCCATGAACCATGTCATCACAGGGTCCCAGGACACTTGTCATCACAATGATCCATGACCACTTTCATCACAATGCTCCATGACCACTGTCATCTCAATGCTCCATGGACTTTGTGTTCACAATGCTCCCTGGCCCCTGTAATCACAGTGCTCCATAACACCTTTCATCATAACGCTCCATGACGACTGTCATCTCAATGCCCCATGAGGCCTGTCATCACAATTCTCCAAGGCACCTCTCATCACAATGCTCCATGACACTTGTCATCACATTGCTCCATCGCACCTGTCATCACAGTGTTCCCTGCCCATGTCATCACAGTGCTCCATGTCCCCTATAATCACAATGCTCCATGCCTTTTTCCTCACAATGCTGCAGAATTCTTTTCAACACAATGTTCCATGACCGTGGCATCACAATCCTACATGACCCTGCTCATCACAATTCTCCATGACCTTTGTCATCACAATGCTCTATGTCGCTTTTCATCACAATTCTCAATGACCACTTTAATCACTATGATCGCTGACATTTTTTATCACATTTCTCTATTGTCATTACAATTCCCCATGGCCCCTTTCTTCACAATGCTCCATGACGCCTGTCATCACAATGCTCCATGGAGTTTGTTATCACAATGCTCCAGGACCAGTTTCATCACAATACTCCATCCCCCTTGTCATCACAGTGCACAATGAAACCTTTCATTACAATGCTCCATGACACTTGTCATCACAATGCTCCATGGCCTTTATCGTCACAATGATCCCAGGCACTTTTCATCACGATGTTCCATGAAAACTTTCATCACATTGCTCCACGACCATTGTCATCACAATAGTCCATACCCTTGTCAACACAATGCTGCATAATCCCTGTCATCACAATTCTCCATGACTGCTGTCACCACTATAATCCAGGACAATTTTCATAACAATGTTTCATGCCCCCTGTCATCACAGTGCTCCATGCTACCTTTCATCACAATTCCTAGATGATCAATGTCATCACAATGCCCCATGACACCTGTCATCACAATTCGCTATGACCCTTGTCATCACAATACTCGATGAACCGTGTCATCACAGTGTTCCAGGGCACATGTCATCACAATGATCCATGACGACTTTCATCACAATGCTCCAATACACCTGTCATCACAATGCTCCATGGCCGCTGTTATCATATTGCTCCATGATCACTTTCATCACAATGCTCCATGACCACTGTCATCACCATGACTCATGACCCTGTCATCTCAATGCTCCATGGCCCCTTCATCACAATGCTAAATTAAACCAGTCATCACAATGTTCCCTGTCCTTTTCATCACAATGTTCCATGGGCCCTGTCATCAGAATTCTCCATGCGCTTGTCATCAAAATGCTCCAGAACTCTTGTCATCATAATGCTCCATGCCAATGTCATCAAAATGCCCCATGACACTTGTCATCACAATCCTCCACGTCATTTGTCATCACAATGTTCCATGGCCCCTGTCATCACAGTGCTCCATGATACCATTCATCACAATTCTAGAGGACCACATTCATCACAATGCCCCATGACAGATGTCATCACAATTTGCCATGGTCCCTGTCATCAAAATGCTCCATGAACCGTTTCATCACAAGGTTCCAGGACACTTGTCATCACAATGATCCATGATCACTTTCATCAAAAGGCTCCATGAAACCTGTCATCTCAATGCTCCATAGGCTTTGTATTCACAATGCTCCATGGCCCCTCTAATCATAGAGCTCCATGACCCCTTTCATCACAATGCTCCAAGACCGCTGTCATCACAATGCCCCATGACGCCTGCCATCACAAATCTCCAAGGCCTCTCTTACCAAAAAGCTCCATGATCCCTGTCAGTACAATGTTCCATGACACTTTTCACCACAATGCTCCATGACCCATGTCATCACAAAGTTCTCTGCCCATATCATCACAATGCTCCTTGTCACCTTTCATCACAATGCTCCATGCTCTTTCATCACAATGCTCCAGAATGCTTGTCATCGCAATGTTCCTTGACCGTGTCAACACAATGATCCATGACTCCTTTCCTCACAGTGCTCCAGTACCCCTTTCATCACAATGCTCCATGCCATTGTCAGCACAATGCTCCTTGGAGACTGTCATCAAAATGCTCCATCCCCTTTTCATCACAATGCTCCAGATATAATATCATTACAATGCTCCATGCCCGTGTCAACACAATGCTCCATGACCCCTGTCATCAAAATGCTTTATGAACCTTGTTATTAGAATGTTCCATGACCCCTGTCATCAAAATGATCCATGACCGCTGTCATCACAATGCTGCATGATACCTTTCATCCCAATTCTTTGTGACCGCTGTCATCACAATGCTCCAGGACAATTTTCATCACAATGCTCCATGCCCCCGTCATCACAGTGCCCCATAACCCCTGTAATCACAATGCTCCATGACCCTGTCATCACAACGCTACATGACCCCTGTCATCACATTGTTCCCTGGCCTATGTATTCACAATGCTCCATGGACCCTGTAATCACACTGCTCCATGTTCCCTTTCAACACAATGCTCCATGACCCCTGTCATCACAACGTTCCATGAAAGTTGTCATCAAAATGTTCCATGACCCCGGTCACCACAAGGTTCCCTGCCCTTGTAATCACAATGCTCCGTGACCCCTGTCAACACAATGACTGATGAACCCTGTCATCAAAATGCTAAATAGCACTTGTCATCACAATGCTCTATGACACCTGTCATCACTATTCTCCATGTCACTTGTTATCGCAATGTTCCACGGCCCCTGTAATCACAGTGCTCCTTGACCCGTTTCACATAAATGCTCCATGACCTCACTCATCACAATGCCCCATGATCCCTGTAATCACAATGCTCCATGGCCCTTGTCATCACAGTTCTCCAAGCCTTTGTCATCACACAGCTCCATGGCCCCTGTAATCACAATGCTCCATGCTCTTGTCATCACAAGGCTCCAGAACACTTGTCATTATAATGCTCCATGTCCGTTTCATCGCCACGCTCCATATCCTTGTCATCACAATGCTCCAGGTCTGTTGTCATCACCATGCTTCATGCCCATGTCATCACAATGCTCCATGAATCTTTTCTTCACAATGCTTCATGGTCCATGTCATCACAATGCTCCATGACCCCTGTCATCACAATGCTCTATGGCCTTTGTCATCACAATGCTCCGTGACCCTGTCAACACAATGCTTGATGACCCCTGTCATCAAAATGCTAAATGGCACTTGTCATCACAATGCTCTATGACGCCTGTCATCACTATTCTCCATGTCACTTGTCATCACAATGCTCCAAGGCCCCTGTAATCACAGTACTCCATGACCCCTTTCATCACAATGCCCAATGCCACCTCTCATCACAATTCTCCATGGCATTTGTCATCAAGATGCTCCATGACACCTGTCATCACAATACTCCATGACACTTGTCATCACAATGCTCTATGGCCCTTGTCATCACAATGGTCCTTGGTGCTTTTCATCGCAATGCTCCATGACACCTTTCATCAAAATACTCCAAGATTTGTTTCATCACAATGCTCCATGGCCCTTGTCATTACAAATTCACATGATCCTTTTCATCACAATTCTCCATGGCAACTTACATAAAAATGCTTCATGACCCTGTCATCACAATGCCCAATGATTCCTGTTTTTACAATGATCCATGACCCTTGTCATCACAAGGCTCCATGTCCCTTGTATTCACAATGATCCATGGCCCTTGTCATCACAATGATCCATAGCGCTTTTCATCGCAATGCTCCATGAACGCTTTCAGCACAATGCCCCATGACCCCTGTCATCACGATGCTCCATGGCCCTTGTCATCACAATGCTCCATGAAACATTTCCTCACAATGCTCCAGTACGCCTTTCATCCAAATTCCCCATGGCCACAGTCATCACAATTCTCCATGACCTGTCATCGTAATGGTCCATGACCCGTTTCATCTCAATGCTCCCGGACACCTGTCATCACAATGCTCCATGGCCTTTGGCATCACAATGCGCCATGGCCCCTGTAATCACAGTGCTCCATGACTCGTTTCATCTTAATGCTCCATGACCTCACTCATCACAATGCCCCATGACGCCTGTAATCACAATGCTCCATGGACCTTGTCATCACAGTGCTCCAAGCCTTTGTCATCACACTGCTCCATGACCCCTGTCATCACAATGCTCCAGAACTCTTGTCATTATAATGCTCCATATCCGTTTCATCACCATGCTCCATGACACTTGTCATCACAATGCTCCATGGCCCCTCTCATTACTGGGCTCCATAATAACTTTAACCACATTTCTAGATGACCACTGCCATCACAATGCCTCATGACATTGTCATCACAATTCGCCATTACCATTGTCATCACAATTCTCCATGAACCATGTCATCACAGGGTCCCAGGACACTTGTCATCACAATGATCCATGACCACTTTCATCACAATGCTCCATGACCACTGTCATCTCAATGCTCCATGGACTTTGTGTTCACAATGCTCCCTGGCCCCTGTAATCACAGTGCTCCATAACACCTTTCATCATAACGCTCCATGACGACTGTCATCTCAATGCCCCATGAGGCCTGTCATCACAATTCTCCAAGGCACCTCTCATCACAATGCTCCATGACACTTGTCATCACATTGCTCCATCGCACCTGTCATCACAGTGTTCCCTGCCCATGTCATCACAGTGCTCCATGTCCCCTATAATCACAATGCTCCATGCCTTTTTCCTCACAATGCTGCAGAATTCTTTTCAACACAATGTTCCATGACCGTGGCATCACAATCCTACATGACCCTGCTCATCACAATTCTCCATGACCTTTGTCATCACAATGCTCTATGTCGCTTTTCATCACAATTCTCAATGACCACTTTAATCACTATGATCGCTGACATTTTTTATCACATTTCTCTATTGTCATTACAATTCCCCATGGCCCCTTTCTTCACAATGCTCCATGACGCCTGTCATCACAATGCTCCATGGAGTTTGTTATCACAATGCTCCAGGACCAGTTTCATCACAATACTCCATCCCCCTTGTCATCACAGTGCACAATGAAACCTTTCATTACAATGCTCCATGACACTTGTCATCACAATGCTCCATGGCCTTTATCGTCACAATGATCCCAGGCACTTTTCATCACGATGTTCCATGAAAACTTTCATCACATTGCTCCACGACCATTGTCATCACAATAGTCCATACCCTTGTCAACACAATGCTGCATAATCCCTGTCATCACAATTCTCCATGACTGCTGTCACCACTATAATCCAGGACAATTTTCATAACAATGTTTCATGCCCCCTGTCATCACAGTGCTCCATGCTACCTTTCATCACAATTCCTAGATGATCAATGTCATCACAATGCCCCATGACACCTGTCATCACAATTCGCTATGACCCTTGTCATCAAATTACTCAATGAACCGTGTCATCACAGTGTTCCAGGGCACATGTCATCACAATGATCCATGACGACTTTCATCACAATGCTCCAATACACCTGTCATCACAATGCTCCATGGCCGCTGTTATCATATTGCTCCATGATCACTTTCATCACAATGCTCCATGACCACTGTCATCACCATGACTCATGACCCTGTCATCTCAATGCTCCATGGCCCCTTCATCACAATGCTAAATTAAACCAGTCATCACAATGTTCCCTGTCCTTTTCATCACAATGTTCCATGGGCCCTGTCATCAGAATTCTCCATGCGCTTGTCATCAAAATGCTCCAGAACTCTTGTCATCATAATGCTCCATGCCAATGTCATCAAAATGCCCCATGACACTTGTCATCACAATCCTCCACGTCATTTGTCATCACAATGTTCCATGGCCCCTGTCATCACAGTGCTCCATGATACCATTCATCACAATTCTAGAGGACCACATTCATCACAATGCCCCATGACAGATGTCATCACAATTTGCCATGGTCCCTGTCATCAAAATGCTCCATGAACCGTTTCATCACAAGGTTCCAGGACACTTGTCATCACAATGATCCATGATCACTTTCATCAAAAGGCTCCATGAAACCTGTCATCTCAATGCTCCATAGGCTTTGTATTCACAATGCTCCATGGCCCCTCTAATCATAGAGCTCCATGACCCCTTTCATCACAATGCTCCAAGACCGCTGTCATCACAATGCCCCATGACGCCTGCCATCACAAATCTCCAAGGCCTCTCTTACCAAAAAGCTCCATGATCCCTGTCAGTACAATGTTCCATGACACTTTTCACCACAATGCTCCATGACCCATGTCATCACAAAGTTCTCTGCCCATATCATCACAATGCTCCTTGTCACCTTTCATCACAATGCTCCATGCTCTTTCATCACAATGCTCCAGAATGCTTGTCATCGCAATGTTCCTTGACCGTGTCAACACAATGATCCATGACTCCTTTCCTCACAGTGCTCCAGTACCCCTTTCATCACAATGCTCCATGCCATTGTCAGCACAATGCTCCTTGGAGACTGTCATCAAAATGCTCCATCCCCTTTTCATCACAATGCTCCAGATATAATATCATTACAATGCTCCATGCCCGTGTCAACACAATGCTCCATGACCCCTGTCATCAAAATGCTTTATGAACCTTGTTATTAGAATGTTCCATGACCCCTGTCATCAAAATGATCCATGACCGCTGTCATCACAATGCTGCATGATACCTTTCATCCCAATTCTTTGTGACCGCTGTCATCACAATGCTCCAGGACAATTTTCATCACAATGCTCCATGCCCCCGTCATAACAGTGCCCCATAACCCCTGTAATCACAATGCTCCATGACCCTGTCATCACAACGCTACATGACCCCTGTCATCACATTGTTCCCTGGCCTATGTATTCACAATGCTCCATGGACCCTGTAATCACACTGCTCCATGTTCCCTTTCAACACAATGCTCCATGACCCCTGTCATCACAACGTTCCATGAAAGTTGTCATCAAAATGTTCCATGACCCCGGTCACCACAAGGTTCCCTGCCCTTGTAATCACAATGCTCCGTGACCCCTGTCAACACAATGACTGATGAACCCTGTCATCAAAATGCTAAATAGCACTTGTCATCACAATGCTCTATGACACCTGTCATCACTATTCTCCATGTCACTTGTTATCGCAATGTTCCACGGCCCCTGTAATCACAGTGCTCCTTGACCCGTTTCACATAAATGCTCCATGACCTCACTCATCACAATGCCCCATGATCCCTGTAATCACAATGCTCCATGGCCCTTGTCATCACAGTTCTCCAAGCCTTTGTCATCACACAGCTCCATGGCCCCTGTAATCACAATGCTCCATGCTCTTGTCATCACAAGGCTCCAGAACACTTGTCATTATAATGCTCCATGTCCGTTTCATCGCCACGCTCCATATCCTTGTCATCACAATGCTCCAGGTCTGTTGTCATCACGATGCTTCATTCCCATGTCATCACAATGCTCCATGAATCTTTTCTTCACAATGCTTCATGGTCCATGTCATCACAATGCTCCATGACCCCTGTCATCACAATGCTCTATGGCCTTTGTCATCACAATGCTCAATGGCCCCTCTAATCATAGAGCTCCATGACCCCTTTCATCACAATGCTCCAAGACCGCTGTCATCACAATGCCCCATGACGCCTGCCATCACAAATCTCCAAGGCCTCTCTTACCAAAATGCTCCATGATCCCTGTCAGTACAATGTTCCATGACACTTTTCACCACAATGCTCCATGACCCATGTCATCACAAAGTTCTCTGCCCATATCATCACAATGCTCCTTGTCACCTTTCATCACAATGCTCCATGCTCTTTCATCACAATGCCCCAGAAGGCTTGTCATCGCAATGTTCCTTGACCGTGTCAACACAATGATCCATGACTCATTTCCTCACAGTGCTCCATTACCCCTTTCATCACAATGCTCCATGCCATTGTCAGCACAATGCTCCTTGGAGACTGTAATCAAAATGCTCCATCCCCTTTTCATCACAATGCTCCAGATATAATATCATTACAATGCTCCATGCCCGTGTCAACACAATGCTCCATGACCCCTGTCATCACAACGTTCCATGAAAGTTGTCATCAAAATGTTCCATGACCCCGGTCACCACAAGGTTCCCTGCCCTTGTAATCACAATGCTCCGTGACCCCTGTCAACACAATGACTGATGACCCCTGTCATCAAACTGCTAAATAGCACTTGTCATCACAATGCTCTATGACACCTGTCATCACTATTCTCCATGTCACTTGTTATCGCAATGTTCCACGGCCCCTGTAATCACAGTGCTCCATGACCCGTTTCACATAAATGCTCCATGACCTCACTCATCACAATGCCCCATGACCCCTGTAATCACAATGCTCCATGGCCCTTGTCATCACAGTTCTCCAAGCCTTTGTCATCACACAGCTCCATGGCCCCTGTAATCACAATGCTCCATGCTCTTGTCATCACAAGGCTCCAGAACACTTGTCATTATAATGCTCCATGTCCGTTTCATCGCCATGCTCCATATCCTTGTCATCACAATGCTCCAGGTCTGTTGTCATCACCATGCTTCATGGCCGTGTCATCACAAGGCTCCATGAATCTTGTCTTCACAATGCTTCATGGCCCATGTCATCACAATGCTCCGTGACCCTGTCAACACAATGCTTGATGACCCCTGTCATCAAAATGCTAAATGGCACTTGTCATCACAATGCTCTATGACGCCTGTCATCACTATTCTCCATGTCACTTGTCATCACAATGCTCCAAGGCCCCTGTAATCACAGTACTCCATGACCCCTTTCATCACAATGCCCAATGCCACCTCTCATCACAATTCTCCATGGCATTTGTCATCAAGATGCTCCATGACACCTGTCATCACAATACTCCATGACACTTGTCATCACAATGCTCGATGGCCCTTGTCATCACAATGTTCCTTGGTGCTTTTCATCGCAATGCTCCATGACAACTTTCATCAAAATACTCCAAGATTTGTTTCATCACAATGCTCCATGGCCCTTGTCATTACAAATTCACATGATCCCTTTCATCACAATTCTCCATGGAAACTTACATAAAAATGTTCCATGCCCCTGTCATCACAATGTCCAATGATACCTGTTTTTACAATGATCCATGACCCTTGTCATCACAAGGCTCCATGTCCCTTGTATTCACAATGATCCATGGCCCTTCTCATCACAGTGCTCCATAGCGCTTTTCATCACAATGCTCCATGACCGCTTTCAGCACAATACCCCATGACCCCTGTCATCACGATGCTCCATGGCCCTTGTCATCACAATGCTCCATGAAACATATTCCTCACAATGCTCCAGTACGCCTTTCATCCAAATTCCCCATGGCCACAGTCATCACAATTCTCCATGAACCCTGTCATCGTAATGGTCCATGACCCGTTTCATCTCAATGCTCCAGGACACCTGTCATCACAATGCTCCATGGCCTTTGGCATCACAATGCGCCATGGCCCCTGTAATCACAATGCTCCATGGCCCTTGTCATCACAGTGCCCCAAGCCTTTGTCATCACACTGCTCCATGGTCCCTGTAATCACAATGCTCCATGCCCTTGTCATCACAAGGCTCCAGAACTCTTTTCATTATAATGCTCCATGTCCGTTTCATCACCATGCTCCATGCCCTTGTCATCACAATGCTCCAGGTCTGTTGCCATCACCATGCTTCATGCCCGTGTCATCACAATGCTCCATGAATCTTGTCTTCACAATGCTTCATGGCCCATGTCATCACAATGCTCCATGACCCCTGTCATCACAATGCTCTATGGCCTTTGTCATCACAATGCTCCGTGTCCCTGTCAACACAATGCTTGATGACCCCTGTCATCAAAATGCTAAATGGCACTTGTCATCACAATGCTCTATGACGCCTGTCATCACTATTCTCCATGTCACTTGTCATCACAATGCTCCAAGGCCCCTGTAATCACAGTACTCCATGACCCCTTTCATCACAATGCCCAATGCCACCTCTCATCACAATTCTCCATGGCATTTGTCATCAAGATGCTCCATGACACCTGTCATCACAATACTCCATGACACTTGTCATCACAATGCTCGATGGCCCTTGTCATCACAATGGTCCTTGGTGCTTTTCATCGCAATGCTCCATGACAACTTTCATCAAAATACTCCAAGATTTGTTTCATCACAATGCTCCATGGCCCTTGTCATTACAAATTCACATGATCCTTTTCATCACAATTCTCCATGGCAACTTACATAAAAATGCTTCATGACCCTGTCATCACAATGCCCAATGATTCCTGTTTTTACAATGATCCATGACCCTTGTCATCACAAGGCTCCATGTCCCTTGTATTCACAATGCTCCATGGCCCTTGTCATCACAATGATCCATAGTGCTTTTCATCGCAGTGCTCCATGAACGCTTTCTGCACAATGCCCCTTGAACCCTGTCATCACGATGCTCCATGGCCCTTGTCATCACAATGCTCCATGAAACATTTCCTCACAATGCTCCAGTACGCCTTTCATCCAAATTCCCCATGGCCACAGTCATCACAATTCTCCATGACCCCTGTCATCGTAATGGTCCATGACCCGTTTCATCTCAATGTTCCATGACACCTGTCATCATAATGCTCCATGGCCTTTGGCATCACAATGCGCCATGGCCCCTGTAATCACAGTGCTCCATGACTCGTTTCATCTTAATGCTCCATGACCTCACTCATCACAATGCCCCATGACCCCTGTAATCACAATGCTCCATGGACCTTGTCATCACAGTGCTCCAAGCCTTTGTCATCACACTGCTCCATGACCCCTGTAATCACAATGCTCCAGAACTCTTGTCATTATAATGCTCCATATCCGTTTCATCACCATGCTCCATGACACTTGTCATCACAATGCTCCATGGCCCCTCTCATTACTGGGCTCCATAATAACTTTAACCACATTTCTAGATGACCACTGCCATCACAATGCCTCATGACATTGTCATCACAATTCGCCATTACCATTGTCATCACAATGCTCCATGAACCATGTCATCACAGGGTCCCAGGACACTTGTCATCACAATGATCCATGACCACTTTCATCACAATGCTCCATGACCACTGTCATCTCAATGCTCCATGGCCTTTGTGTTCACAGTGCTCCCTGGCCCCTGTAATCACAGTGCTCCATAACACCTTTCATCATAACGCTCCATGACGACTGTCATCTCAATGCCCCATGAGGCCTGTCATCACAATTTTCCAAGGCACCTCTCATCACAATGCTCCATGACACTTGTCATCACATTGCTCCATAGCACCTGTCATCACAGTGTTCCCTGCCCATGTCATCACAATGCTCCATGTCCCCTATAATCAGAATGCTCCATGCCTTTTTCCTCACAATGCTGCAGAATTCTTTTCAACACAATGTTCCATGACCGTGGCATCACAATCCTACATGACCCTGCTCATCACAATTCTCCATGACCTTTGTCATCACAATGCTCTATGTCGCTTTTCATCACAATTCTCAATGACCACTTTAATCACTATGATCGCTGACAATTTTTATCACATTTCTCTATTGTCATTACAATTCCCCATGGCCCCTTTCTTCACAATGCTCCATGATGCCTGTCATCACAATGCTCCATGGAGTTTGTTATCACAATGCTCCAGGACCAGTTTCATCACAATACTCCATCCCCCTTGTCATCACAGTGCACAATGAAACCTTTCATTACAATGCTCCATGACACTTGTCATCACAATGCTCCATGGCCTTTATCGTCACAATGCTCCCAGGCACTTTTCATCACGATGTTCCATGAAAACTTTCATCACATTGCTCCACGACCATTGTCATCACAATAGTCCATACCCTTGTCAACACAATGCTGCATAATCCCTGTCATCACAATTCTCCATGACTGCTGTCACCACTATAATCCAGGACAATTTTCATAACAATGCTTCATGCCCCCAGTCATCACAGTGCTCCATGCTACCTTTCATCACAATTCCTAGATGATCAATGTCATCACAATGCCCCATGACACCTGTCATCACAATTCGCTATGACCCTTGTCATCAAATTACTCAATGAACCGTGTCATCACAGTGTTCCAGGGCACATGTCATCACAATGATCCATGACGACTTTCATCACAATGCTCCAATACACCTGTCATCACAATGCTCCATGGCCGCTGTTATCATATTGCTCCATGATCACTTTCATCACAATGCTCCATGACCACTGTCATCACCATGACTCATGACCCTGTCATCTCAATGCTCCATGGCCCCTTCATCACAATGCTAAATTAAACCAGTCATCACAATGTTCCCTGTCCTTTTCATCACAATGTTCCATGGGCCCTGTCATCAGAATTCTCCATGCGCTTGTCATCAAAATGCTCCAGAACTCTTGTCATCATAATGCTCCATGCCAATGTCATCAAAATGCCCCATGACACTTGTCATCACAATCCTCCACGTCATTTGTCATCACAATGTTCCATGGCCCCTGTCATCACAGTGCTCCATGATACCATTCATCACAATTCTAGAGGACCACTGTCATCACAATGCCCAATGACAGATGTCATCACAATTTGCCATGGTCCCTGTCATCAAAATGCTCCATGAACCGTTTCATCACAAGGTTCCAGGACACTTGTCATCACAATGATCCATGATCACTTTCATCAAAAGGCTCCATGAAACCTGTCATCTCAATGCTCCATAGGCTTTGTATTCACAATGCTCCATGGCCCCTCTAATCATAGAGCTCCATGACCCCTTTCATCACAATGCTCCAAGACCTCTGTCATCACAATGCCCCATGACGCCTGCCATCACAAATCTCCAAGGCCTCTCTTACCAAAATGCTCCATGATCCCTGTCAGTACAATGTTCCATGACACTTTTCACCACAATGCTCCATGACCCATGTCATCACAAAGTTCTCTGCCCATATCATCACAATGCTCCTTGTCACCTTTCATCACAATGCTCCATGCTCTTTCATCACAATGCTCCAGAATGCTTGTCATCGCAATGTTCCTTGACCGTGTCAACACAATGATCCATGACTCCTTTCCTCACAGTGCTCCAGTACCCCTTTCATCACAATGCTCCATGCCATTGTCAGCACAATGCTCCTTGGAGACTGTCATCAAAAT
This sequence comes from Balaenoptera physalus, assembly GCF_965194825.1. Classification (NCBI taxonomy): domain Eukaryota; kingdom Metazoa; phylum Chordata; class Mammalia; order Artiodactyla; family Balaenopteridae; genus Balaenoptera; species Balaenoptera physalus. The sequence goes on along the minus strand of NW_028124971.1, from coordinate 75,830 downwards.
GCTCCATCCCCTTTTCATCACAATGCTCCAGATATAATATCATTACAATGCTCCATGCCCGTGTCAACACAATGCTCCATGACCCCTGTCATCAAAATGCTTTATGAACCTTGTTATTAGAATGTTCCATGACCCCTGTCATCAAAATGATCCATGACCGCTGTCATCACAATGCTGCATGATACCTTTCATCCCAATTCTTTGTGACCGCTGTCATCACAATGCTCCAGGACAATTTTCATCACAATGCTCAATGCCCCCGTCATCACAGTGCCCCATAACCCCTGTAATCACAATGCTCCATGACCCTGTCATCACAACGCTACATGACCCCTGTCATCACATTGTTCCCTGACCTATGTATTCACAATGCTCCATGGACCCTGTAATCACACTGCTCCATGTTCCCTTTCAACACAATGCTCCATGACCCCTGTCATCACAACGTTCCATGAAAGTTGTCATCAAAATGTTCCATGACCCCGGTCACCACAAGGTTCCCTGCCCTTGTAATCACAATGCTCCGTGACCCCTGTCAACACAATGACTGATGACCCCTGTCATCAAAATGCTAAATAGAACTTGTCATCACAATGCTCTATGACACCTGTCATCACTATTCTCCATGTCACTTGTTATCACAATGTTCCACGGCCCCTGTAATCACAGTGCCTCTTGACCCGTTTCACATAAATGCTCCATGACCTCACTCATCCCAATGCCCCATGATCCCTGTAATCACAATGCTCCATGGCCCTTGTCATCACAGTTCTCCAAGCCTTTGTCATCACACAGCTCCATGGCCCCTGTAATCACAATGCTCCATGCTCTTGTCATCACAAGGCTCCAGAACACTTGTCATTATAATGCTCCATGTCCGTTTCATCGCCACGCTCCATATCCTTGTCATCACAATGCTCCAGGTCTGTTGTCATCACCATGCTTCATGCCCATGTCATCACAATGCTCCATGAATCTTGTCTTCACAATGCTTCATGGTCCATGTCATCACAATGCTCCATGACCCCTGTCATCACAATGCTCTATGGCCTTTGTCATCACAATGCTCCGTGACCCTGTCAACACAATGCTTGATGACCCCTGTCATCAAAATGCTAAATGGCACTTGTCATCACAATGCTCTATGACGCCTGTCATCACTATTCTCCATGTCTCTTGTCATCACAATGCTCCAAGGCCCCTGTAATCACAGTACTCCATGACCCCTTTCATCACAATGCCCAATGCCACCTCTCATCACAATTCTCCATGGCATTTGTCATCAAGATGCTCCATGACACCTGTCATCACAATACTCCATGACACTTGTCATCACAATGCTCTATGGCCCTTGTCATCACAATGGTCCTTGGTGCTTTTCATCGCAATGCTCCATGACAACTTTCATCAAAATACTCCAAGATTTGTTTCATCACAATGCTCCATGGCCCTTGTCATTACAAATTCACATGATCCTTTTCATCACAATTCTCCATGGCAACTTACATAAAAATGCTTCATGACCCTGTCATCACAATGCCCAATGATTCCTGTTTTTACAATGATCCATGACCCTTGTCATCACAAGGCTCCATGTCCCTTGTATTCACAATGATCCATGGCCCTTGTCATCACAATGATCCATAGCGCTTTTCATCGCAATGCTCCATGAACGCTTTCAGCACAATGCCCCATGACCCCTGTCATCACGATGCTCCATGCCCCTTGTCATCACAATGCTCCATGAAACATTTCCTCACAATGCTCCAGTACGCCTTTCATCCAAATTCCCCATGGCCACAGTCATCACAATTCTCCATGACCCTGTCATCGTAATGGTCCATGACCCGTTTCATCTCAATGCTCCCGGACACCTGTCATCACAATGCTCCATGGCCTTTGGCATCACAATGCGCCATGGCCCCTGTAATCACAGTGCTCCATGACTCGTTTCATCTTAATGCTCCATGACCTCACTCATCACAATTCCCCATGACGCCTGTAATCACAATGCTCCATGGACCTTGTCATCACAGTGCTCCAAGCCTTTGTCATCACACTGCTCCATGACCCCTGTCATCACAATGCTCCAGAACTCTTGTCATTATAATGCTCCATATCCGTTTCATCACCATGCTCCATGACACTTGTCATCACAATGCTCCATGGCCCCTCTCATTACTGGGCTCCATAATAACTTTAACCACATTTCTAGATGACCACTGCCATCACAATGCCTCATGACATTGTCATCACAATTCGCCATTACCATTGTCATCACAATGCTCCATGAACCATGTCATCACAGGGTCCCAGGACACTTGTCATCACAATGATCCATGACCACTTTCATCACAATGCTCCATGACCACTGTCATCTCAATGCTCCATGGACTTTGTGTTCACAATGCTCCCTGGCCCCTGTAATCACAGTGCTCCATAACACCTTTCATCATAACGCTCCATGACGACTGTCATCTCAATGCCCCATGAGGCCTGTCATCACAATTCTCCAAGGCACCTCTCATCACAATGCTCCATGACACTTGTCATCACATTGCTCCATAGCACCTGTCATCACAGTGTTCCCTGCCCATGTCATCACAATGCTCCATGTCCCCTATAATCAGAATGCTCCATGCCTTTTTCCTCACAATGCTGCAGAATTCTTTTCAACACAATGTTCCATGACCGTGGCATCACAATCCTACATGACCCTGCTCATCACAATTCTCCATGACCTTTGTCATCACAATGCTCTATGTCGCTTTTCATCACAATTCTCAATGACCACTTTAATCACTATGATCGCTGACATTTTTTATCACATTTCTCTATTGTCATTACAATTCCCCATGGCCCCTTTCTTCACAATGCTCCATGATGCCTGTCATCACAATGCTCCATGGAGTTTGTTATCACAATGCTCCAGGACCAGTTTCATCACAATACTCCATCCCCCTTGTCATCACAGTGCACAATGAAACCTTTCATTACAATGCTCCATGACACTTGTCATCACAATGCTCCATGGCCTTTATCGTCACAATGCTCCCAGGCACTTTTCATCACGATGTTCCATGAAAACTTTCATCACATTGCTCCACGACCATTTTCATCACAATAGTCCATACCCTTGTCAACACAATGCTGCATAATCCCTGTCATCACAATTCTCCATGACTGCTGTCACCACAATAATCCAGGACAATTTTCATAACAATGCTTCATGCCCCCAGTCATCACAGTGCTCCATGCTACCTTTCATCACAATTCCTAGATGATCAATGTCATCACAATGCCCCATGACACCTGTCATCACAATTCGCTATGACCCTTGTCATCAAATTACTCGATGAACCATGTCATCACAGTGTTCCAGGGCACATGTCATCACAATGATCCATGACGACTTTCATCACAATGCTCCAATACACCTGTCATCACAATGCTCCATGGCCGCTGTTATCATATTGCTCCATGATCACTTTCATCACAATGCTCCATGACCACTGTCATCACCATGACTCATGACCCTGTCATCTCAATGCTCCATGGCCCCTTCATCACAATGCTAAATTAAACCAGTCATCACAATGTTCCCTGTCCTTTTCATCACAATGTTCCATGGGCCCTGTCATCACAATGCTCCATGCGCTTGTCATCAAAATGCTCCAGAACACTTGTCATCATAATGCTCCATGCCAATGTCATCAAAATGCCCCATGACACTTGTCATCACAATCCTCCACGTCATTTGTCATCACAATGTTCCATGGCCCCTGTCATCACAGTGCTCCATGATACCATTCATCACAATTCTAGAGGACCACTGTCATCACAATGCCCCATGACAGATGTCATCACAATTTGCCATGGTCCCTGTCATCAAAATGCTCCATGAACCGTTTCATCACAAGGTTCCAGGACACTTGTCATCACAATGATCCATGATCACTTTCATCAAAAGGCTCCATGAAACCTGTCATCTCAATGCTCCATAGGCTTTGTATTCACAATGCTCCATGGCCCCTCTAATCATAGAGCTCCATGACCCCTTTCATCACAATGCTCCAAGACTGCTGTCATCACAATGCCCCATGACGCCTGCCATCACAAATTTCCAAGGCCTCTCTTACCAAAAAGCTCCATGATCCCTGTCAGTACAATGTTCCATGACACTTTTCACCACAATGCTCCATGACCCATGTCATCACAAAGTTCTCTGCCCATATCATCACAATGCTCCTTGTCACCTTTCATCACAATGCTCCATGCTCTTTCATCACAATGCTCCAGAATGCTTGTCATCGCAATGTTCCTTGACCGTGTCAACACAATGATCCATGACTCCTTTCCTCACAGTGCTCCAGTACCCCTTTCATCACAATGCTCCATGCCATTGTCAGCACAATGCTCCTTGGAGACTGTCATCAAAATGCTCCATCCCCTTTTCATCACAATGCTCCAGATATAATATCATTACAATGCTCCATGCCCGTGTCAACACAATGCTCCATGACCCCTGTCATCAAAATGCTTTATGAACCTTGTTATTAGAATGTTCCATGACCCCTGTCATCAAAATGATCCATGACCGCTGTCATCACAATGCTGCATGATACCTTTCATCCCAATTCTTTGTGACCGCTGTCATCACAATGCTCCAGGACAATTTTCATCACAATGCTCCATGCCCCCGTCATCACAGTGCCCCATAACCCCTGTAATCACAATGCTCCATGACCCTGTCATCACAACGCTACATGACCCCTGTCATCACATTGTTCCCTGGCCTATGTATTCACAATGCTCCATGGACCCTGTAATCACACTGCTCCATGTTCCCTTTCAACACAATGCTCCATGACCCCTGTCATCACAACGTTCCATGAAAGTTGTCATCAAAATGTTCCATGACCCCGGTCACCACAAGGTTCCCTGCCCTTGTAATCACAATGCTCCGTGACCCCTGTCAACACAATGACTGATGACCCCTGTCATCAAAATGCTAAATAGAACTTGTCATCACAATGCTCTATGACACCTGTCATCACTATTCTCCATGTCACTTGTTATCGCAATGTTCCACGGCCCCTGTAATCACAGTGCTCCTTGACCCGTTTCACATAAATGCTCCATGACCTCACTCATCACAATGCCCCATGATCCCTGTAATCACAATGCTCCATGGACCTTGTCATCACAGTTCTCCAAGCCTTTGTCATCACACAGCTCCATGGCCCCTGTAATCACAATGCTCCATGCTCTTGTCATCACAAGGCTCCAGAACACTTGTCATTATAATGCTCCATGTCCGTTTCATCGCCACGCTCCATATCCTTGTCATCACAATGCTCCAGGTCTGTTGTCATCACCATGCTTCATGCCCATGTCATCACAATGCTCCATGAATCTTGTCTTCACAATGCTTCATGGTCCATGTCATCACAATGCTCCATGACCCCTGTCATCACAATGCTCTATGGCCTTTGTCATCACAATGCTCCGTGACCCTGTCAACACAATGCTTGATGACCCCTGTCATCAAAATGCTAAATGGCACTTGTCATCACAATGCTCTATGACGCCTGTCATCACTATTCTCCATGTCACTTGTCATCACAATGCTCCAAGGCCCCTGTAATCACAGTACTCCATGACCCCTTTCATCACAATGCCCAATGCCACCTCTCATCACAATTCTCCATGGCATTTGTCATCAAGATGCTCCATGACACCTGTCATCACAATACTCCATGACACTTGTCATCACAATGCTCTATGGCCCTTGTCATCACAATGGTCCTTGGTGCTTTTCATCGCAATGCTCCATGACAACTTTCATCAAAATACTCCAAGATTTGTTTCATCACAATGCTCCATGGCCCTTGTCATTACAAATTCACATGATCCTTTTCATCACAATTCTCCATGGCAACTTACATAAAAATGCTTCATGACCCTGTCATCACAATGCCCAATGATTCCTGTTTTTACAATGATCCATGACCCTTGTCATCACAAGGCTCCATGTCCCTTGTATTCACAATGATCCATGGCCCTTGTCATCACAATGATCCATAGCGCTTTTCATCGCAATGCTCCATGATCGCTTTCAGCACAATGCCCCATGACCCCTGTCATCACGATGCTCCATGGCCCTTGTCATCACAATGCTCCATGAAACATTTCCTCACAATGCTCCAGTACGCCTTTCATCCAAATTCCCCATGGCCACAGTCATCACAATTCTCCATGACCTGTCATCGTAATGGTCCATGACCCGTTTCATCTCAATGCTCCCGGACACCTGTCATCACAATGCTCCATGGCCTTTGGCATCACAATGCGCCATGGCCCCTGTAATCACAGTGCTCCATGACTCGTTTCATCTTAATGCTCCATGACCTCACTCATCACAATGCCCCATGACGCCTGTAATCACAATGCTCCATGGACCTTGTCATCACAGTGCTCCAAGCCTTTGTCATCACACTGCTCCATGACCCCTGTCATCACAATGCTCCAGAACTCTTGTCATTATAATGCTCCATATCCGTTTCATCACCATGCTCCATGACACTTGTCATCACAATGCTCCATGGCCCCTCTCATTACTGGGCTCCATAATAACTTTAACCACATTTCTAGATGACCACTGCCATCACAATGCCTCATGACATTGTCATCACAATTCGCCATTACCATTGTCATCACAATGCTCCATGAACCATGTCATCACAGGGTCCCAGGACACTTGTCATCACAATGATCCATGACCACTTTCATCACAATGCTCCATGACCACTGTCATCTCAATGCTCCATGGACTTTGTGTTCACAATGCTCCCTGGCCCCTGTAATCACAGTGCTCCATAACACCTTTCATCATAACGCTCCATGACGACTGTCATCTCAATGCCCCATGAGGCCTGTCATCACAATTCTCCAAGGCACCTCTCATCACAATGCTCCATGACACTTGTCATCACATTGCTCCATCGCACCTGTCATCACAGTGTTCCCTGCCCATGTCATCACAGTGCTCCATGTCCCCTATAATCAGAATGCTCCATGCCTTTTTCCTCACAATGCTGCAGAATTCTTTTCAACACAATGTTCCATGACCGTGGCATCACAATCCTACATGACCCTGCTCATCACAATTCTCCATGACCTTTGTCATCACAATGCTCTATGTCGCTTTTCATCACAATTCTCAATGACCACTTTAATCACTATGATCGCTGACATTTTTTATCACATTTCTCTATTGTCATTACAATTCCCCATGGCCCCTTTCTTCACAATGCTCCATGACGCCTGTCATCACAATGCTCCATGGAGTTTGTTATCACAATGCTCCAGGACCAGTTTCATCACAATACTCCATCCCCCTTGTCATCACAGTGCACAATGAAACCTTTCATTACAATGCTCCATGACACTTGTCATCACAATGCTCCATGGCCTTTATCGTCACAATGATCCCAGGCACTTTTCATCACGATGTTCCATGAAAACTTTCATCACATTGCTCCACGACCATTGTCATCACAATAGTCCATACCCTTGTCAACACAATGCTGCATAATCCCTGTCATCACAATTCTCCATGACTGCTGTCACCACTATAATCCAGGACAATTTTCATAACAATGCTTCATGCCCCCAGTCATCACAGTGCTCCATGCTACCTTTCATCACAATTCCTAGATGATCAATGTCATCACAATGCCCCATGACACCTGTCATCACAATTCGCTATGACCCTTGTCATCAAATTACTCAATGAACCGTGTCATCACAGTGTTCCAGGGCACATGTCATCACAATGATCCATGACGACTTTCATCACAATGCTCCAATACACCTGTCATCACAATGCTCCATGGCCGCTGTTATCATATTGCTCCATGATCACTTTCATCACAATGCTCCATGACCACTGTCATCACCATGACTCATGACCCTGTCATCTCAATGCTCCATGGCCCCTTCATCACAATGCTAAATTAAACCAGTCATCACAATGTTCCCTGTCCTTTTCATCACAATGTTCCATGGGCCCTGTCATCAGAATTCTCCATGCGCTTGTCATCAAAATGCTCCAGAACTCTTGTCATCATAATGCTCCATGCCAATGTCATCAAAATGCCCCATGACACTTGTCATCACAATCCTCCACGTCATTTGTCATCACAATGTTCCATGGCCCCTGTCATCACAGTGCTCCATGATACCATTCATCACAATTCTAGAGGACCACTGTCATCACAATGCCCCATGACAGATGTCATCACAATTTGCCATGGTCCCTGTCATCAAAATGCTCCATGAACCGTTTCATCACAAGGTTCCAGGACACTTGTCATCACAATGATCCATGATCACTTTCATCAAAAGGCTCCATGAAACCTGTCATCTCAATGCTCCATAGGCTTTGTATTCACAATGCTCCATGGCCCCTCTAATCATAGAGCTCCATGACCCCTTTCATCACAATGCTCCAAGACCGCTGTCATCACAATGCCCCATGACGCCTGCCATCACAAATCTCCAAGGCCTCTCTTACCAAAATGCTCCATGATCCCTGTCAGTACAATGTTCCATGACACTTTTCACCACAATGCTCCATGACCCATGTCATCACAAAGTTCTCTGCCCATATCATCACAATGCTCCTTGTCACCTTTCATCACAATGCTCCATGCTCTTTCATCACAATGCTCCAGAATGCTTGTCATCGCAATGTTCCTTGACCGTGTCAACACAATGATCCATGACTCCTTTCCTCACAGTGCTCCAGTACCCCTTTCATCACAATGCTCCATGCCATTGTCAGCACAATGCTCCTTGGAGACTGTCATCAAAATGCTCCATCCCCTTTTCATCACAATGCTCCAGATATAATATCATTACAATGCTCCATGCCCGTGTCAACACAATGCTCCATGACCCCTGTCATCAAAATGCTTTATGAACCTTGTTATTAGAATGTTCCATGACCCCTGTCATCAAAATGATCCATGACCGCTGTCATCACAATGCTGCATGATACCTTTCATCCCAATTCTTTGTGACCGCTGTCATCACAATGCTCCAGGACAATTTTCATCACAATGCTCCATGCCCCTGTCATCACAGTGCCCCATAACCCCTGTAATCACAATGCTCCATGACCCTGTCATCACAACGCTACATGACCCCTGTCATCACATTGTTCCCTGGCCTATGTATTCACAATGCTCCATGGACCCTGTAATCACACTGCTCCATGTTCCCTTTCAACACAATGCTCCATGACCCCTGTCATCACAACGTTCCATGAAAGTTGTCATCAAAATGTTCCATGACCCCGGTCACCACAAGGTTCCCTGCCCTTGTAATCACAATGCTCCGTGACCCCTGTCAACACAATGACTGATGACCCCTGTCATCAAAATGCTAAATAGAACTTGTCATCACAATGCTCTATGACACCTGTCATCACTATTCTCCATGTCACTTGTTATCACAATGTTCCACGGCCCCTGTAATCACAGTGCCTCTTGACCCGTTTCACATAAATGCTCCATGACCTCACTCATCCCAATGCCCCATGATCCCTGTAATCACAATGCTCCATGGCCCTTGTCATCACAGTTCTCCAAGCCTTTGTCATCACACAGCTCCATGGCCCCTGTAATCACAATGCTCCATGCTCTTGTCATCACAAGGCTCCAGAACACTTGTCATTATAATGCTCCATGTCCGTTTCATCGCCACGCTCCATATCCTTGTCATCACAATGCTCCAGGTCTGTTGTCATCACCATGCTTCATGCCCATGTCATCACAATGCTCCATGAATCTTGTCTTCACAATGCTTCATGGTCCATGTCATCACAATGCTCCATGACCCCTGTCATCACAATGCTCTATGGCCTTTGTCATCACAATGCTCCGTGACCCTGTCAACACAATGCTTGATGACCCCTGTCATCAAAATGCTAAATGGCACTTGTCATCACAATGCTCTATGACGCCTGTCATCACTATTCTCCATGTCACTTGTCATCACAATGCTCCAAGGCCCCTGTAATCACAGTACTCCATGACCCCTTTCATCACAATGCCCAATGCCACCTCTCATCACAATTCTCCATGGCATTTGTCATCAAGATGCTCCATGACACCTGTCATCACAATACTCCATGACACTTGTCATCACAATGCTCTATGGCCCTTGTCATCACAATGGTCCTTGGTGCTTTTCATCGCAATGCTCCATGACAACTTTCATCAAAATACTCCAAGATTTGTTTCATCACAATGCTCCATGGCCCTTGTCATTACAAATTCACATGATCCTTTTCATCACAATTCTCCATGGCAACTTACATAAAAATGCTTCATGACCCTGTCATCACAATGCCCAATGATTCCTGTTTTTACAATGATCCATGACCCTTGTCATCACAAGGCTCCATGTCCCTTGTATTCACAATGATCCATGGCCCTTGTCATCACAATGATCCATAGCGCTTTTCATCGCAATGCTCCATGAACGCTTTCAGCACAATGCCCCATGACCCCTGTCATCACGATGCTCCATGCCCCTTGTCATCACAATGCTCCATGAAACATTTCCTCACAATGCTCCAGTACGCCTTTCATCCAAATTCCCCATGGCCACAGTCATCACAATTCTCCATGACCCCTGTCATCGTAATGGTCCATGACCCGTTTCATCTCAATGCTCCCGGACACCTGTCATCACAATGCTCCATGGCCTTTGGCATCACAATGCGCCATGGCCCCTGTAATCACAGTGCTCCATGACTCGTTTCATCTTAATGCTCCATGACCTCACTCATCACAATGCCCCATGACGCCTGTAATCACAATGCTCCATGGACCTTGTCATCACAGTGCTCCAAGCCTTTGTCATCACACTGCTCCATGACCCCTGTCATCACAATGCTCCAGAACTCTTGTCATTATAATGCTCCATATCCGTTTCATCACCATGCTCCATGACACTTGTCATCACAATGCTCCATGGCCCCTCTCATTACTGGGCTCCATAATAACTTTAACCACATTTCTAGATGACCACTGCCATCACAATGCCTCATGACATTGTCATCACAATTCGCCATTACCATTGTCATCACAATGCTCCATGAACCATGTCATCACAGGGTCCCAGGACACTTGTCATCACAATGATCCATGACCACTTTCATCACAATGCTCCATGACCACTGTCATCTCAATGCTCCATGGACTTTGTGTTCACAATGCTCCCTGGCCCCTGTAATCACAGTGCTCCATAACACCTTTCATCATAACGCTCCATGACGACTGTCATCTCAATGCCCCATGAGGCCTGTCATCACAATTCTCCAAGGCACCTCTCATCACAATGCTCCATGACACTTGTCATCACATTGCTCCATCGCACCTGTCATCACAGTGTTCCCTGCCCATGTCATCACAGTGCTCCATGTCCCCTATAATCAGAATGCTCCATGCCTTTTTCCTCACAATGCTGCAGAATTCTTTTCAACACAATGTTCCATGACCGTGGCATCACAATCCTACATGACCCTGCTCATCACAATTCTCCATGACCTTTGTCATCACAATGCTCTATGTCGCTTTTCATCACAATTCTCAATGACCACTTTAATCACTATGATCGCTGACATTTTTTATCACATTTCTCTATTGTCATTACAATTCCCCATGGCCCCTTTCTTCACAATGCTCCATGACGCCTGTCATCACAATGCTCCATGGAGTTTGTTATCACAATGCTCCAGGACCAGTTTCATCACAATACTCCATCCCCCTTGTCATCACAGTGCACAATGAAACCTTTCATTACAATGCTCCATGACACTTGTCATCACAATGCTCCATGGCCTTTATCGTCACAATGATCCCAGGCACTTTTCATCACGATGTTCCATGAAAACTTTCATCACATTGCTCCACGACCATTGTCATCACAATAGTCCATACCCTTGTCAACACAATGCTGCATAATCCCTGTCATCACAATTCTCCATGACTGCTGTCACCACTATAATCCAGGACAATTTTCATAACAATGCTTCATGCCCCCAGTCATCACAGTGCTCCATGCTACCTTTCATCACAATTCCTAGATGATCAATGTCATCACAATGCCCCATGACACCTGTCATCACAATTCGCTATGACCCTTGTCATCAAATTACTCAATGAACCGTGTCATCACAGTGTTCCAGGGCACATGTCATCACAATGATCCATGACGACTTTCATCACAATGCTCCAATACACCTGTCATCACAATGCTCCATGGCCGCTGTTATCATATTGCTCCATGATCACTTTCATCACAATGCTCCATGACCACTGTCATCACCATGACTCATGACCCTGTCATCTCAATGCTCCATGGCCCCTTCATCACAATGCTAAATTAAACCAGTCATCACAATGTTCCCTGTCCTTTTCATCACAATGTTCCATGGGCCCTGTCATCAGAATTCTCCATGCGCTTGTCATCAAAATGCTCCAGAACTCTTGTCATCATAATGCTCCATGCCAATGTCATCAAAATGCCCCATGACACTTGTCATCACAATCCTCCACGTCATTTGTCATCACAATGTTCCATGGCCCCTGTCATCACAGTGCTCCATGATACCATTCATCACAATTCTAGAGGACCACTGTCATCACAATGCCCCATGACAGATGTCATCACAATTTGCCATGGTCCCTGTCATCAAAATGCTCCATGAACCGTTTCATCACAAGGTTCCAGGACACTTGTCATCACAATGATCCATGATCACTTTCATCAAAAGGCTCCATGAAACCTGTCATCTCAATGCTCCATAGGCTTTGTATTCACAATGCTCCATGGCCCCTCTAATCATAGAGCTCCATGACCCCTTTCATCACAATGCTCCAAGACCGCTGTCATCACAATGCCCCATGACGCCTGCCATCACAAATCTCCAAGGCCTCTCTTACCAAAATGCTCCATGATCCCTGTCAGTACAATGTTCCATGACACTTTTCACCACAATGCTCCATGACCCATGTCATCACAAAGTTCTCTGCCCATATCATCACAATGCTCCTTGTCACCTTTCATCACAATGCTCCATGCTCTTTCATCACAATGCTCCAGAATGCTTGTCATCGCAATGTTCCTTGACCGTGTCAACACAATGATCCATGACTCCTTTCCTCACAGTGCTCCAGTACCCCTTTCATCACAATGCTCCATGCCATTGTCAGCACAATGCTCCTTGGAGACTGTCATCAAAATGCTCCATCCCCTTTTCATCACAATGCTCCAGATATAATATCATTACAATGCTCCATGCCCGTGTCAACACAATGCTCCATGACCCCTGTCATCAAAATGCTTTATGAACCTTGTTATTAGAATGTTCCATGACCCCTGTCATCAAAATGATCCATGACCGCTGTCATCACAATGCTGCATGATACCTTTCATCCCAATTCTTTGTGACCGCTGTCATCACAATGCTCCAGGACAATTTTCATCACAATGCTCCATGCCCCTGTCATCACAGTGCCCCATAACCCCTGTAATCACAATGCTCCATGACCCTGTCATCACAACGCTACATGACCCCTGTCATCACATTGTTCCCTGGCCTATGTATTCACAATGCTCCATGGACCCTGTAATCACACTGCTCCATGTTCCCTTTCAACACAATGCTCCATGACCCCTGTCATCACAACGTTCCATGAAAGTTGTCATCAAAATGTTCCATGACCCCGGTCACCACAAGGTTCCCTGCCCTTGTAATCACAATGCTCCGTGACCCCTGTCAACACAATGACTGATGACCCCTGTCATCAAAATGCTAAATAGAACTTGTCATCACAATGCTCTATGACACCTGTCATCACTATTCTCCATGTCACTTGTTATCACAATGTTCCACGGCCCCTGTAATCACAGTGCCTCTTGACCCGTTTCACATAAATGCTCCATGACCTCACTCATCCCAATGCCCCATGATCCCTGTAATCACAATGCTCCATGGCCCTTGTCATCACAGTTCTCCAAGCCTTTGTCATCACACAGCTCCATGGCCCCTGTAATCACAATGCTCCATGCTCTTGTCATCACAAGGCTCCAGAACACTTGTCATTATAATGCTCCATGTCCGTTTCATCGCCACGCTCCATATCCTTGTCATCACAATGCTCCAGGTCTGTTGTCATCACCATGCTTCATGCCCATGTCATCACAATGCTCCATGAATCTTGTCTTCACAATGCTTCATGGTCCATGTCATCACAATGCTCCATGACCCCTGTCATCACAATGCTCTATGGCCTTTGTCATCACAATGCTCCGTGACCCTGTCAACACAATGCTTGATGACCCCTGTCATCAAAATGCTAAATGGCACTTGTCATCACAATGCTCTATGACGCCTGTCATCACTATTCTCCATGTCACTTGTCATCACAATGCTCCAAGGCCCCTGTAATCACAGTACTCCATGACCCCTTTCATCACAATGCCCAATGCCACCTCTCATCACAATTCTCCATGGCATTTGTCATCAAGATGCTCCATGACACCTGTCATCACAATACTCCATGACACTTGTCATCACAATGCTCTATGGCCCTTGTCATCACAATGGTCCTTGGTGCTTTTCATCGCAATGCTCCATGACAACTTTCATCAAAATACTCCAAGATTTGTTTCATCACAATGCTCCATGGCCCTTGTCATTACAAATTCACATGATCCTTTTCATCACAATTCTCCATGGCAACTTACATAAAAATGCTTCATGACCCTGTCATCACAATGCCCAATGATTCCTGTTTTTACAATGATCCATGACCCTTGTCATCACAAGGCTCCATGTCCCTTGTATTCACAATGATCCATGGCCCTTGTCATCACAATGATCCATAGCGCTTTTCATCGCAATGCTCCATGAACGCTTTCAGCACAATGCCCCATGACCCCTGTCATCACGATGCTCCATGCCCCTTGTCATCACAATGCTCCATGAAACATTTCCTCACAATGCTCCAGTACGCCTTTCATCCAAATTCCCCATGGCCACAGTCATCACAATTCTCCATGACCCCTGTCATCGTAATGGTCCATGACCCGTTTCATCTCAATGCTCCCGGACACCTGTCATCACAATGCTCCATGGCCTTTGGCATCACAATGCGCCATGGCCCCTGTAATCACAGTGCTCCATGACTCGTTTCATCTTAATGCTCCATGACCTCACTCATCACAATGCCCCATGACGCCTGTAATCACAATGCTCCATGGACCTTGTCATCACAGTGCTCCAAGCCTTTGTCATCACACTGCTCCATGACCCCTGTCATCACAATGCTCCAGAACTCTTGTCATTATAATGCTCCATATCCGTTTCATCACCATGCTCCATGACACTTGTCATCACAATGCTCCATGGCCCCTCTCATTACTGGGCTCCATAATAACTTTAACCACATTTCTAGATGACCACTGCCATCACAATGCCTCATGACATTGTCATCACAATTCGCCATTACCATTGTCATCACAATGCTCCATGAACCATGTCATCACAGGGTCCCAGGACACTTGTCATCACAATGATCCATGACCACTTTCATCACAATGCTCCATGACCACTGTCATCTCAATGCTCCATGGACTTTGTGTTCACAGTGCTCCCTGGCCCCTGTAATCACAGTGCTCCATAACACCTTTCATCATAACGCTCCATGACGACTGTCATCTCAATGCCCCATGAGGCCTGTCATCACAATTCTCCAAGGCACCTCTCATCACAATGCTCCATGACACTTGTCATCACATTGCTCCATAGCACCTGTCATCACAGTGTTCCCTGCCCATGTCATCACAATGCTCCATGTCCCCTATAATCACAATGCTCCATGCCTTTTTCCTCACAATGCTGCAGAATTCTTTTCAACACAATGTTCCATGACCGTGGCATCACAATCCTACATGACCCTGCTCATCACAATTCTCCATGACCTTTGTCATCACAATGCTCTATGTCGCTTTTCATCACAATTCTCAATGACCACTTTAATCACTATGATCGCTGACATTTTTTATCACATTTCTCTATTGTCATTACAATTCCCCATGGCCCCTTTCTTCACAATGCTCCATGATGCCTGTCATCACAATGCTCCATGGAGTTTGTTATCACAATGCTCCAGGACCAGTTTCATCACAATACTCCATCCCCCTTGTCATCACAGTGCACAATGAAACCTTTCATTACAATGCTCCATGACACTTGTCATCACAATGCTCCATGGCCTTTATCGTCACAATGCTCCCAGGCACTTTTCATCACGATGTTCCATGAAAACTTTCATCACATTGCTCCACGACCATTGTCATCACAATAGTCCATACCCTTGTCAACACAATGCTGCATAATCCCTGTCATCACAATTCTCCATGACTGCTGTCACCACAATAATCCAGGACAATTTTCATAACAATGCTTCATGCCCCCAGTCATCACAGTGCTCCATTGATACCTTTCATCACAGTTCCTAGATGATCAATGTCATCACAATGCCCCATGACACCTGTCATCACAATTCGCTATGACCCTTGTCATCACAATACTCGATGAACCGTGTCATCACAGTGTTCCAGGGCACATGTCATCACAATGATCCATGACGACTTTCATCACAATGCTCCAATACACCTGTCATCACAATGCTCCTTGGCCCCTGTTATCATATTGCTCCATGATCACTTTCATCACAATGCTCCATGACCACTGTCATCACCATGCCTCATGACGCCTGTCATCTCAATGCTCCATGGCCCCTTCATCACAATGCTCCATTAACCCAGTCATCACAATGTTCCCTGTCCTTTTCATCACAATGTTCCATGGGGCCTCTCATCACAATGCTCCATGTGCTTGTCATCAAAATGCTCCAGAACTCTTGTCATCATAATGCTCCATGCCAATGTCATCAAAATGCCCCATGACACTTGTCATCACAATCCTCCACGTCATTTGTCATCACAATGTTCCATGGCCCCTGTCATCACAGTGCTCCATGATACCATTCATCACAATTCTAGAGGACCACTGTCATCACAATGCCCCATGACAGATGTCATCACAATTTGCCATGGTCCCTGTCATCAAAATGCTCCATGAACCGTTTCATCACAAGGTTCCAGGACACTTGTCATCACAATGATCCATGATCACTTTCATCAAAAGGCTCCATGAAACCTGTCATCTCAATGCTCCATAGGCTTTGTATTCACAATGCTCCATGGCCCCTCTAATCATAGAGCTCCATGACCCCTTTCATCACAATGCTCCAAGACTGCTGTCATCACAATGCCCCATGACGCCTGCCATCACAAATTTCCAAGGCCTCTCTTACCAAAAAGCTCCATGATCCCTGTCAGTACAATGTTCCATGACACTTTTCACCACAATGCTCCATGACCCATGTCATCACAAAGTTCTCTGCCCATATCATCACAATGCTCCTTGTCACCTTTCATCACAATGCTCCATGCTCTTTCATCACAATGCTCCAGAATGCTTGTCATCGCAATGTTCCTTGACCGTGTCAACACAATGATCCATGACTCCTTTCCTCACAGTGCTCCAGTACCCCTTTCATCACAATGCTCCATGCCATTGTCAGCACAATGCTCCTTGGAGACTGTCATCAAAATGCTCCATCCCCTTTTCATCACAATGCTCCAGATATAATATCATTACAATGCTCCATGCCCGTGTCAACACAATGCTCCATGACCCCTGTCATCAAAATGCTTTATGAACCTTGTTATTAGAATGTTCCATGACCCCTGTCATCAAAATGATCCATGACCGCTGTCATCACAATGCTGCATGATACCTTTCATCCCAATTCTTTGTGACCGCTGTCATCACAATGCTCCAGGACAATTTTCATCACAATGCTCCATGCCCCCGTCATCACAGTGCCCCATAACCCCTGTAATCACAATGCTCCATGACCCTGTCATCACAACGCTACATGACCCCTGTCATCACATTGTTCCCTGGCCTATGTATTCACAATGCTCCATGGACCCTGTAATCACACTGCTCCATGTTCCCTTTCAACACAATGCTCCATGACCCCTGTCATCACAACGTTCCATGAAAGTTGTCATCAAAATGTTCCATGACCCCGGTCACCACAAGGTTCCCTGCCCTTGTAATCACAATGCTCCGTGACCCCTGTCAACACAATGACTGATGACCCCTGTCATCAAAATGCTAAATAGAACTTGTCATCACAATGCTCTATGACACCTGTCATCACTATTCTCCATGTCACTTGTTATCGCAATGTTCCACGGCCCCTGTAATCACAGTGCTCCTTGACCCGTTTCACATAAATGCTCCATGACCTCACTCATCACAATGCCCCATGATCCCTGTAATCACAATGCTCCATGGACCTTGTCATCACAGTTCTCCAAGCCTTTGTCATCACACAGCTCCATGGCCCCTGTAATCACAATGCTCCATGCTCTTGTCATCACAAGGCTCCAGAACACTTGTCATTATAATGCTCCATGTCCGTTTCATCGCCACGCTCCATATCCTTGTCATCACAATGCTCCAGGTCTGTTGTCATCACCATGCTTCATGCCCATGTCATCACAATGCTCCATGAATCTTGTCTTCACAATGCTTCATGGTCCATGTCATCACAATGCTCCATGACCCCTGTCATCACAATGCTCTATGGCCTTTGTCATCACAATGCTCCGTGACCCTGTCAACACAATGCTTGATGACCCCTGTCATCAAAATGCTAAATGGCACTTGTCATCACAATGCTCTATGACGCCTGTCATCACTATTCTCCATGTCACTTGTCATCACAATGCTCCAAGGCCCCTGTAATCACAGTACTCCATGACCCCTTTCATCACAATGCCCAATGCCACCTCTCATCACAATTCTCCATGGCATTTGTCATCAAGATGCTCCATGACACCTGTCATCACAATACTCCATGACACTTGTCATCACAATGCTCTATGGCCCTTGTCATCACAATGGTCCTTGGTGCTTTTCATCGCAATGCTCCATGACAACTTTCATCAAAATACTCCAAGATTTGTTTCATCACAATGCTCCATGGCCCTTGTCATTACAAATTCACATGATCCTTTTCATCACAATTCTCCATGGCAACTTACATAAAAATGCTTCATGACCCTGTCATCACAATGCCCAATGATTCCTGTTTTTACAATGATCCATGACCCTTGTCATCACAAGGCTCCATGTCCCTTGTATTCACAATGATCCATGGCCCTTGTCATCACAATGATCCATAGCGCTTTTCATCGCAATGCTCCATGATCGCTTTCAGCACAATGCCCCATGACCCCTGTCATCACGATGCTCCATGGCCCTTGTCATCACAATGCTCCATGAAACATTTCCTCACAATGCTCCAGTACGCCTTTCATCCAAATTCCCCATGGCCACAGTCATCACAATTCTCCATGACCTGTCATCGTAATGGTCCATGACCCGTTTCATCTCAATGCTCCCGGACACCTGTCATCACAATGCTCCATGGCCTTTGGCATCACAATGCGCCATGGCCCCTGTAATCACAGTGCTCCATGACTCGTTTCATCTTAATGCTCCATGACCTCACTCATCACAATGCCCCATGACGCCTGTAATCACAATGCTCCATGGACCTTGTCATCACAGTGCTCCAAGCCTTTGTCATCACACTGCTCCATGACCCCTGTCATCACAATGCTCCAGAACTCTTGTCATTATAATGCTCCATATCCGTTTCATCACCATGCTCCATGACACTTGTCATCACAATGCTCCATGGCCCCTCTCATTACTGGGCTCCATAATAACTTTAACCACATTTCTAGATGACCACTGCCATCACAATGCCTCATGACATTGTCATCACAATTCGCCATTACCATTGTCATCACAATGCTCCATGAACCATGTCATCACAGGGTCCCAGGACACTTGTCATCACAATGATCCATGACCACTTTCATCACAATGCTCCATGACCACTGTCATCTCAATGCTCCATGGACTTTGTGTTCACAATGCTCCCTGGCCCCTGTAATCACAGTGCTCCATAACACCTTTCATCATAACGCTCCATGACGACTGTCATCTCAATGCCCCATGAGGCCTGTCATCACAATTCTCCAAGGCACCTCTCATCACAATGCTCCATGACACTTGTCATCACATTGCTCCATCGCACCTGTCATCACAGTGTTCCCTGCCCATGTCATCACAGTGCTCCATGTCCCCTATAATCAGAATGCTCCATGCCTTTTTCCTCACAATGCTGCAGAATTCTTTTCAACACAATGTTCCATGACCGTGGCATCACAATCCTACATGACCCTGCTCATCACAATTCTCCATGACCTTTGTCATCACAATGCTCTATGTCGCTTTTCATCACAATTCTCAATGACCACTTTAATCACTATGATCGCTGACATTTTTTATCACATTTCTCTATTGTCATTACAATTCCCCATGGCCCCTTTCTTCACAATGCTCCATGACGCCTGTCATCACAATGCTCCATGGAGTTTGTTATCACAATGCTCCAGGACCAGTTTCATCACAATACTCCCTCCCCCTTGTCATCACAGTGCACAATGAAACCTTTCATTACAATGCTCCATGACACTTGTCATCACAATGCTCCATGGCCTTTATCGTCACAATGATCCCAGGCATTTTTCATCACGATGTTCCATGAAAACTTTCATCACATTGCTCCACGACCATTGTCATCACAATAGTCCATACCCTTGTCAACACAATGCTGCATAATCCCTGTCATCACAATTCTCCATGACTGCTGTCACCACTATAATCCAGGACAATTTTCATAACAATGCTTCATGCCCCCAGTCATCACAGTGCTCCATGCTACCTTTCATCACAATTCCTAGATGATCAATGTCATCACAATGCCCCATGACACCTGTCATCACAATTCGCTATGACCCTTGTCATCAAATTACTCGATGAACCGTGTCATCACAGTGTTCCAGGGCACATGTCATCACAATGATCCATGACGACTTTCATCACAATGCTCCAATACACCTGTCATCACAATGCTCCATGGCCGCTGTTATCATATTGCTCCATGATCACTTTCATCACAATGCTCCATGACCACTGTCATCACCATGACTCATGACCCTGTCATCTCAATGCTCCATGGCCCCTTCATCACAATGCTAAATTAAACCAGTCATCACAATGTTCCCTGTCCTTTTCATCACAATGTTCCATGGGCCCTGTCATCACAATGCTCCATGCGCTTGTCATCAAAATGCTCCAGAACTCTTGTCATCATAATGCTCCATGCCAATGTCATCAAAATGCCCCATGACACTTGTCATCACAATCCTCCACGTCATTTGTCATCACAATGTTCCATGGCCCCTGTCATCACAGTGCTCCATGATACCATTCATCACAATTCTAGAGGACCACTGTCATCACAATGCCCCATGACAGATGTCATCACAATTTGCCATGGTCCCTGTCATCAAAATGCTCCATGAACCGTTTCATCACAAGGTTCCAGGACACTTGTCATCACAATGATCCATGATCACTTTCATCAAAAGGCTCCATGAAACCTGTCATCTCAATGCTCCATAGGCTTTGTATTCACAATGCTCCATGGCCCCTCTAATCATAGAGCTCCATGACCCCTTTCATCACAATGCTCCAAGACCGCTGTCATCACAATGCCCCATGACGCCTGCCATCACAAATCTCCAAGGCCTCTCTTACCAAAATGCTCCATGATCCCTGTCAGTACAATGTTCCATGACACTTTTCACCACAATGCTCCATGACCCATGTCATCACAAAGTTCTCTGCCCATATCATCACAATGCTCCTTGTCACCTTTCATCACAATGCTCCATGCTCTTTCATCACAATGCTCCAGAATGCTTGTCATCGCAATGTTCCTTGACCGTGTCAACACAATGATCCATGACTCCTTTCCTCACAGTGCTCCAGTACCCCTTTCATCACAATGCTCCATGCCATTGTCAGCACAATGCTCCTTGGAGACTGTCATCAAAATGCTCCATCCCCTTTTCATCACAATGCTCCAGATATAATATCATTACAATGCTCCATGCCCGTGTCAACACAATGCTCCATGACCCCTGTCATCAAAATGCTTTATGAACCTTGTTATTAGAATGTTCCATGACCCCTGTCATCAAAATGATCCATGACCGCTGTCATCACAATGCTGCATGATACCTTTCATCCCAATTCTTTGTGACCGCTGTCATCACAATGCTCCAGGACAATTTTCATCACAATGCTCCATGCCCCTGTCATCACAGTGCCCCATAACCCCTGTAATCACAATGCTCCATGACCCTGTCATCACAACGCTACATGACCCCTGTCATCACATTGTTCCCTGGCCTATGTATTCACAATGCTCCATGGACCCTGTAATCACACTGCTCCATGTTCCCTTTCAACACAATGCTCCATGACCCCTGTCATCACAACGTTCCATGAAAGTTGTCATCAAAATGTTCCATGACCCCGGTCACCACAAGGTTCCCTGCCCTTGTAATCACAATGCTCCGTGACCCCTGTCAACACAATGACTGATGACCCCTGTCATCAAAATGCTAAATAGAACTTGTCATCACAATGCTCTATGACACCTGTCATCACTATTCTCCATGTCACTTGTTATCACAATGTTCCACGGCCCCTGTAATCACAGTGCCTCTTGACCCGTTTCACATAAATGCTCCATGACCTCACTCATCCCAATGCCCCATGATCCCTGTAATCACAATGCTCCATGGCCCTTGTCATCACAGTTCTCCAAGCCTTTGTCATCACACAGCTCCATGGCCCCTGTAATCACAATGCTCCATGCTCTTGTCATCACAAGGCTCCAGAACACTTGTCATTATAATGCTCCATGTCCGTTTCATCGCCACGCTCCATATCCTTGTCATCACAATGCTCCAGGTCTGTTGTCATCACCATGCTTCATGCCCATGTCATCACAATGCTCCATGAATCTTGTCTTCACAATGCTTCATGGTCCATGTCATCACAATGCTCCATGACCCCTGTCATCACAATGCTCTATGGCCTTTGTCATCACAATGCTCCGTGACCCTGTCAACACAATGCTTGATGACCCCTGTCATCAAAATGCTAAATGGCACTTGTCATCACAATGCTCTATGACGCCTGTCATCACTATTCTCCATGTCACTTGTCATCACAATGCTCCAAGGCCCCTGTAATCACAGTACTCCATGACCCCTTTCATCACAATGCCCAATGCCACCTCTCATCACAATTCTCCATGGCATTTGTCATCAAGATGCTCCATGACACCTGTCATCACAATACTCCATGACACTTGTCATCACAATGCTCTATGGCCCTTGTCATCACAATGGTCCTTGGTGCTTTTCATCGCAATGCTCCATGACAACTTTCATCAAAATACTCCAAGATTTGTTTCATCACAATGCTCCATGGCCCTTGTCATTACAAATTCACATGATCCTTTTCATCACAATTCTCCATGGCAACTTACATAAAAATGCTTCATGACCCTGTCATCACAATGCCCAATGATTCCTGTTTTTACAATGATCCATGACCCTTGTCATCACAAGGCTCCATGTCCCTTGTATTCACAATGATCCATGGCCCTTGTCATCACAATGATCCATAGCGCTTTTCATCGCAATGCTCCATGAACGCTTTCAGCACAATGCCCCATGACCCCTGTCATCACGATGCTCCATGCCCCTTGTCATCACAATGCTCCATGAAACATTTCCTCACAATGCTCCAGTACGCCTTTCATCCAAATTCCCCATGGCCACAGTCATCACAATTCTCCATGACCCCTGTCATTGTAATGGTCCATGACCCGTTTCATCTCAATGCTCCCGGACACCTGTCATCACAATGCTCCATGGCCTTTGGCATCACAATGCGCCATGGCCCCTGTAATCACAGTGCTCCATGACTCGTTTCATCTTAATGCTCCATGACCTCACTCATCACAATGCCCCATGACGCCTGTAATCACAATGCTCCATGGACCTTGTCATCACAGTGCTCCAAGCCTTTGTCATCACACTGCTCCATGACCCCTGTCATCACAATGCTCCAGAACTCTTGTCATTATAATGCTCCATATCCGTTTCATCACCATGCTCCATGACACTTGTCATCACAATGCTCCATGGCCCCTCTCATTACTGGGCTCCATAATAACTTTAACCACATTTCTAGATGACCACTGCCATCACAATGCCTCATGACATTGTCATCACAATTCGCCATTACCATTGTCATCACAATGCTCCATGAACCATGTCATCACAGGGTCCCAGGACACTTGTCATCACAATGATCCATGACCACTTTCATCACAATGCTCCATGACCACTGTCATCTCAATGCTCCATGGACTTTGTGTTCACAATGCTCCCTGGCCCCTGTAATCACAGTGCTCCATAACACCTTTCATCATAACGCTCCATGACGACTGTCATCTCAATGCCCCATGAGGCCTGTCATCACAATTCTCCAAGGCACCTCTCATCACAATGCTCCATGACACTTGTCATCACATTGCTCCATAGCACCTGTCATCACAGTGTTCCCTGCCCATGTCATCACAATGCTCCATGTCCCCTATAATCACAATGCTCCATGCCTTTTTCCTCACAATGCTGCAGAATTCTTTTCAACACAATGTTCCATGACCGTGGCATCACAATCCTACATGACCCTGCTCATCACAATTCTCCATGACCTTTGTCATCACAATGCTCTATGTCGCTTTTCATCACAATTCTCAATGACCACTTTAATCACTATGATCGCTGACATTTTTTATCACATTTCTCTATTGTCATTACAATTCCCCATGGCCCCTTTCTTCACAATGCTCCATGATGCCTGTCATCACAATGCTCCATGGAGTTTGTTATCACAATGCTCCAGGACCAGTTTCATCACAATACTCCATCCCCCTTGTCATCACAGTGCACAATGAAACCTTTCATTACAATGCTCCATGACACTTGTCATCACAATGCTCCATGGCCTTTATCGTCACAATGCTCCCAGGCACTTTTCATCACGATGTTCCATGAAAACTTTCATCACATTGCTCCACGACCATTGTCATCACAATAGTCCATACCCTTGTCAACACAATGCTGCATAATCCCTGTCATCACAATTCTCCATGACTGCTGTCACCACAATAATCCAGGACAATTTTCATAACAATGCTTCATGCCCCCAGTCATCACAGTGCTCCATTGATACCTTTCATCACAGTTCCTAGATGATCAATGTCATCACAATGCCCCATGACACCTGTCATCACAATTCGCTATGACCCTTGTCATCACAATACTCGATGAACCGTGTCATCACAGTGTTCCAGGGCACATGTCATCACAATGATCCATGACGACTTTCATCACAATGCTCCAATACACCTGTCATCACAATGCTCCTTGGCCCCTGTTATCATATTGCTCCATGATCACTTTCATCACAATGCTCCATGACCACTGTCATCACCATGCCTCATGACGCCTGTCATCTCAATGCTCCATGGCCCCTTCATCACAATGCTCCATTAACCCAGTCATCACAATGTTCCCTGTCCTTTTCATCACAATGTTCCATGGGGCCTCTCATCACAATGCTCCATGTGCTTGTCATCAAAATGCTCCAGAACTCTTGTCATCATAATGCTCCATGCCAATGTCATCAAAATGTCCCATGACACTTGTCATCACAATCCTCCACGTCATTTGTCATCACAATGTTCCATGGCCCCTGTCATCACAGTGCTCCATGATACCATTCATCACAATTCTAGAGGACCACTGTCATCACAATGCCCCATGACAGATGTCATCACAATTTGCCATGGTCCCTGTCATCAAAATGCTCCATGAACCGTTTCATCACAAGGTTCCAGGACACTTGTCATCACAATGATCCATGATCACTTTCATCAAAAGGCTCCATGAAACCTGTCATCTCAATGCTCCATAGGCTTTGTATTCACAATGCTCAATGGCCCCTCTAATCATAGAGCTCCATGACCCCTTTCATCACAATGCTCCAAGACCGCTGTCATCACAATGCCCCATGACGCCTGCCATCACAAATCTCCAAGGCCTCTCTTACCAAAATGCTCCATGATCCCTGTCAGTACAATGTTCCATGACACTTTTCACCACAATGCTCCATGACCCATGTCATCACAAAGTTCTCTGCCCATATCATCACAATGCTCCTTGTCACCTTTCATCACAATGCTCCATGCTCTTTCATCACAATGCCCCAGAAGGCTTGTCATCGCAATGTTCCTTGACCGTGTCAACACAATGATCCATGACTCATTTCCTCACAGTGCTCCAGTACCCCTTTCATCACAATGCTCCATGCCATTGTCAGCACAATGCTCCTTGGAGACTGTAATCAAAATGCTCCATCCCCTTTTCATCACAATGCTCCAGATATAATATCATTACAATGCTCCATGCCCGTGTCAACACAATGCTCCATGACCCCTGTCATCACAACGTTCCATGAAAGTTGTCATCAAAATGTTCCATGACCCCGGTCACCACAAGGTTCCCTGCCCTTGTAATCACAATGCTCCGTGACCCCTGTCAACACAATGACTGATGACCCCTGTCATCAAACTGCTAAATAGCACTTGTCATCACAATGCTCTATGACACCTGTCATCACTATTCTCCATGTCACTTGTTATCGCAATGTTCCACGGCCCCTGTAATCACAGTGCTCCATGACCCGTTTCACATAAATGCTCCATGACCTCACTCATCACAATGCCCCATGACCCCTGTAATCACAATGCTCCATGGCCCTTGTCATCACAGTTCTCCAAGCCTTTGTCATCACACAGCTCCATGGCCCCTGTAATCACAATGCTCCATGCTCTTGTCATCACAAGGCTCCAGAACACTTGTCATTATAATGCTCCATGTCCGTTTCATCGCCATGCTCCATATCCTTTTCATCACAATGCTCCAGGTCTGTTGTCATCACCATGCTTCATGGCCGTGTCATCACAAGGCTCCATGAATCTTGTCTTCACAATGCTTCATGGCCCATGTCATCACAATGCTCCGTGACCCTGTCAACACAATGCTTGATGACCCCTGTCATCAAAATGCTAAATGGCACTTGTCATCACAATGCTCTATGACGCCTGTCATCACTATTCTCCATGTCACTTGTCATCACAATGCTCCAAGGCCCCTGTAATCACAGTACTCCATGACCCCTTTCATCACAATGCCCAATGCCACCTCTCATCACAATTCTCCATGGCATTTGTCATCAAGATGCTCCATGACACCTGTCATCACAATACTCCATGACACTTGTCATCACAATGCTCGATGGCCCTTGTCATCACAATGTTCCTTGGTGCTTTTCATCGCAATGCTCCATGACAACTTTCATCAAAATACTCCAAGATTTGTTTCATCACAATGCTCCATGGCCCTTGTCATTACAAATTCACATGATCCCTTTCATCACAATTCTCCATGGCAACTTACATAAAAATGTTCCATGCCCCTGTCATCACAATGTCCAATGATACCTGTTTTTACAATGATCCATGACCCTTGTCATCACAAGGCTCCATGTCCCTTGTATTCACAATGATCCATGGCCCTTCTCATCACAGTGCTCCATAGCGCTTTTCATCACAATGCTCCATGACCGCTTTCAGCACAATACCCCATGACCCCTGTCATCACGATGCTCCATGGCCCTTGTCATCACAATGCTCCATGAAACATATTCCTCACAATGCTCCAGTACGCCTTTCATCCAAATTCCCCATGGCCACAGTCATCACAATTCTCCATGAACCCTGTCATCGTAATGGTCCATGACCCGTTTCATCTCAATGCTCCAGGACACCTGTCATCACAATGCTCCATGGCCTTTGGCATCACAATGCGCCATGGCCCCTGTAAT
Source organism: Balaenoptera physalus (assembly GCF_965194825.1). Taxonomy (NCBI): domain Eukaryota; kingdom Metazoa; phylum Chordata; class Mammalia; order Artiodactyla; family Balaenopteridae; genus Balaenoptera; species Balaenoptera physalus. The sequence continues at coordinate 47,650 of NW_028124971.1, read as the reverse complement.
CACAATGCTCCATGGCCCTTGTCATCACAGTGCCCCAAGCCTTTGTCATCACACTGCTCCATGGTCCCTGTAATCACAATGCTCCATGCCCTTGTCATCACAAGGCTCCAGAACTCTTTTCATTATAATGCTCCATGTCCGTTTCATCACCATGCTCCATGCCCTTGTCATCACAATGCTCCAGGTCTGTTGCCATCACCATGCTTCATGCCCGTGTCATCACAATGCTCCATGAATCTTGTCTTCACAATGCTTCATGGCCCATGTCATCACAATGCTCCATGACCCCTGTCATCACAATGCTCTATGGCCTTTGTCATCACAATGCTCCGTGACCCTGTCAACACAATGCTTGATGACCCCTGTCATCAAAATGCTAAATGGCACTTGTCATCACAATGCTCTATGACGCCTGTCATCACTATTCTCCATGTCACTTGTCATCACAATGCTCCAAGGCCCCTGTAATCACAGTACTCCATGACCCCTTTCATCACAATGCCCAATGCCACCTCTCATCACAATTCTCCATGGCATTTGTCATCAAGATGCTCCATGACACCTGTCATCACAATACTCCATGACACTTGTCATCACAATGCTCGATGGCCCTTGTCATCACAATGGTCCTTGGTGCTTTTCATCGCAATGCTCCATGACAACTTTCATCAAAATACTCCAAGATTTGTTTCATCACAATGCTCCATGGCCCTTGTCATTACAAATTCACATGATCCTTTTCATCACAATTCTCCATGGCAACTTACATAAAAATGCTTCATGACCCTGTCATCACAATGCCCAATGATTCCTGTTTTTACAATGATCCATGACCCTTGTCATCACAAGGCTCCATGTCCCTTGTATTCACAATGCTCCATGGCCCTTGTCATCACAATGATCCATAGTGCTTTTCATCGCAGTGCTCCATGAACGCTTTCTGCACAATGCCCCTTGAACCCTGTCATCACGATGCTCCATGGCCCTTGTCATCACAATGCTCCATGAAACATTTCCTCACAATGCTCCAGTACGCCTTTCATCCAAATTCCCCATGGCCACAGTCATCACAATTCTCCATGACCCCTGTCATTGTAATGGTCCATGACCCGTTTCATCTCAATGTTCCATGACACCTGTCATCATAATGCTCCATGGCCTTTGGCATCACAATGCGCCATGGCCCCTGTAATCACAGTGCTCCATGACTCGTTTCATCATAATGCTCCATGACCTCACTCATCACAATGCCCCATGACCCCTGTAATCACAATGCTCCATGGACCTTGTCATCACAGTGCTCCAAGCCTTTGTCATCACACTGCTCCATGACCCCTGTAATCACAATGCTCCAGAACTCTTGTCATTATAATGCTCCATGTCCGTTTCATCACCATGCTCCATGATACTTGTCATCACAATGCTCCATGGACCCTCTCATTACTGGGCTCCATAATAACTTTAACCACATTTCTAGATGACCACTGCCATCACAATGCCTCATGACATTGTCATCACAATTCGCCATTACCATTGTCATCACAATGCTCCATGAACCATGTCATCACAGGGTCCCAGGACACTTGTCATCACAATGATCCATGACCACTTTCATCACAATGCTCCATGACCACTGTCATCTCAATGCTCCATGGCCTTTGTGTTCACAGTGCTCCCTGGCCCCTGTAATCACAGTGCTCCATAACACCTTTCATCATAACGCTCCATGACGACTGTCATCTCAATGCCCCATGAGGCCTGTCATCACAATTCTCCAAGGCACCTCTCATCACAATGCTCCATGACACTTGTCATCACATTGCTCCATAGCACCTGTCATCACAGTGTTCCCTGCCCATGTCATCACAATGCTCCATGTCCCCTATAATCAGAATGCTCCATGCCTTTTTCCTCACAATGCTGCAGAATTCTTTTCAACACAATGTTCCATGACCGTGGCATCACAATCCTACATGACCCTGCTCATCACAATTCTCCATGACCTTTGTCATCACAATGCTCTATGTCGCTTTTCATCACAATTCTCAATGACCACTTTAATCACTATGATCGCTGACAATTTTTATCACATTTCTCTATTGTCATTACAATTCCCCATGGCCCCTTTCTTCACAATGCTCCATGATGCCTGTCATCACAATGCTCCATGGAGTTTGTTATCACAATGCTCCAGGACCAGTTTCATCACAATACTCCATCCCCCTTGTCATCACAGTGCACAATGATACCTTTCATTACAATGCTCCATGACACTTGTCATCACAATGCTCCATGGCCTTTATCGTCACAATGCTCCCAGGCACTTTTCATCACGATGTTCCATGAAAACTTTCATCACATTGCTCCACGACCATTGTCATCACAATAGTCCATACCCTTGTCAACACAATGCTGCATAATCCCTGTCATCACAATTCTCCATGACTGCTGTCACCACAATAATCCAGGACAATTTTCATAACAATGCTTCATGCCCCCAGTCATCACAGTGCTCCATGCTACCTTTCATCACAATTCCTAGATGATCAATGTCATCACAATGCCCCATGACACCTGTCATCACAATTCGCTATGACCCTTGTCATCAAATTACTCGATGAACCATGTCATCACAGTGTTCCAGGGCACATGTCATCACAATGATCCATGACGACTTTCATCACAATGCTCCAATACACCTGTCATCACAATGCTCCATGGCCGCTGTTATCATATTGCTCCATGATCACTTTCATCACAATGCTCCATGACCACTGTCATCACCATGACTCATGACCCTGTCATCTCAATGCTCCATGGCCCCTTCATCACAATGCTAAATTAAACCAGTCATCACAATGTTCCCTGTCCTTTTCATCACAATGTTCCATGGGCCCTGTCATCACAATGCTCCATGCGCTTGTCATCAAAATGCTCCAGAACACTTGTCATCGTAATGCTCCATGCCAATGTCAACAAAATGCCCCATGACACTTGTCATCACAATCCTCCACGTCATTTGTCATCACAATGTTCCATGGCCCCTGTCATCACAGTGCTCCATGATACCATTCATCACAATTCTAGAGGACCACTGTCATCACAATGCCCCATGACAGATGTCATCACAATTTGCCATGGTCCCTGTCACCAAAATGCTCCATGAACCGTTTCATCACAAGGTTCCAGGACACTTGTCATCACAATGATCCATGATCACTTTCATCAAAAGGCTCCATGAAACCTGTCATCTCAATGCTCCATAGGCTTTGTATTCACAATGCTCCATGGCCCCTCTAATCATAGAGCTCCATGACCCCTTTCATCACAATGCTCCAAGACTGCTGTCATCACAATGCCCCATGACGCCTGCCATCACAAATTTCCAAGGCCTCTCTTACCAAAAAGCTCCATGATCCCTGTCAGTACAATGTTCCATGACACTTTTCACCACAATGCTCCATGACCCATGTCATCACAAAGTTCTCTGCCCATATCATCACAATGCTCCTTGTCACCTTTCATCACAATGCTCCATGCTCTTTCATCACAATGCTCCAGAATGCTTGTCATCGCAATGTTCCTTGACCGTGTCAACACAATGATCCATGACTCCTTTCCTCACAGTGCTCCAGTACCCCTTTCATCACAATGCTCCATGCCATTGTCAGCACAATGCTCCTTGGAGACTGTCATCAAAATGCTCCATCCCCTTTTCATCACAATGCTCCAGATATAATATCATTACAATGCTCCATGCCCGTGTCAACACAATGCTCCATGACCCCTGTCATCAAAATGCTTTATGAACCTTGTTAGTAGAATGTTCCATGACCCCTGTCATCAAAATGATCCATGACCGCTGTCATCACAATGCTGCATGATACCTTTCATCCCAATTCTTTGTGACCGCTGTCATCACAATGCTCCAGGACAATTTTCATCACAATGCTCCATGCCCCCGTCATCACAGTGCCCCATAACCCCTGTAATCACAATGCTCCATGACCCTGTCATCACAACGCTACATGACCCCTGTCATCACATTGTTCCCTGGCCTATGTATTCACAATGCTCCATGGACCCTGTAATCACACTGCTCCATGTTCCCTTTCAACACAATGCTCCATGACCCCTGTCATCACAACGTTCCATGAAAGTTGTCATCAAAATGTTCCATGACCCCGGTCACCACAAGGTTCCCTGCCCTTGTAATCACAATGCTCCGTGACCCCTGTCAACACAATGACTGATGACCCCTGTCATCAAAATGCTAAATAGAACTTGTCATCACAATGCTCTATGACACCTGTCATCACGATTCTCCATGTCACTTGTTATCGCAATGTTCCACGGCCCCTGTAATCACAGTGCTCCTTGACCCGTTTCACATAAATGCTCCATGACCTCACTCATCACAATGCCCCATGATCCCTGTAATCACAATGCTCCATGGCCCTTGTCATCACAGTTCTCCAAGCCTTTGTCATCACACAGCTCCATGGCCCCTGTAATCACAATGCTCCATGCTCTTGTCATCACAAGGCTCCAGAACACTTGTCATTATAATGCTCCATGTCCGTTTCATCGCCACGCTCCATATCCTTGTCATCACAATGCTCCAGGTCTGTTGCCATCACCATGCTTCATGCCCATGTCATCACAATGCTCCATGAATCTTGTCTTCACAATGCTTCATGGTCCATGTCATCACAATGCTCCATGACCCCTGTCATCACAATGCTCTATGGCCTTTGTCATCACAATGCTCCGTGACCCTGTCAACACAATGCTTGATGACCCCTGTCATCAAAATGCTAAATGGCACTTGTCATCACAATGCTCTATGACGCCTGTCATCACTATTCTCCATGTCACTTGTCATCACAATGCTCCAAGGCCCCTGTAATCACAGTACTCCATGACCCCTTTCATCACAATGCCCAATGCCACCTCTCATCACAATTCTCCATGGCATTTGTCATCAAGATGCTCCATGACACCTGTCATCACAATACTCCATGACACTTGTCATCACAATGCTCGATGGCCCTTGTCATCACAATGGTCCTTGGTGCTTTTCATCGCAATGCTCCATGACAACTTTCATCAAAATACTCCAAGATTTGTTTCATCACAATGCTCCATGGCCCTTGTCATTACAAATTCACATGATCCTTTTCATCACAATTCTCCATGGCAACTTACATAAAAATGCTTCATGACCCTGTCATCACAATGCCCAATGATTCCTGTTTTTACAATGATCCATGACCCTTGTCATCACAAGGCTCCATGTCCCTTGTATTCACAATGATCCATGGCCCTTGTCATCACAATGATCCATAGCGCTTTTCATCGCAATGCTCCATGAACGCTTTCAGCACAATGCCCCATGACCCCTGTCATCACGATGCTCCATGGCCCTTGTCATCACAATGCTCCATGAAACATTTCCTCACAATGCTCCAGTACGCCTTTCATCCAAATTCCCCATGGCCACAGTCATCACAATTCTCCATGACCCTGTCATCGTAATGGTCCATGACCCGTTTCATCTCAATGCTCCCGGACACCTGTCATCACAATGCTCCATGGCCTTTGGCATCACAATGCGCCATGGCCCCTGTAATCACAGTGCTCCATGACTCGTTTCATCTTAATGCTCCATGACCTCACTCATCACAATGCCCCATGACGCCTGTAATCACAATGCTCCATGGACCTTGTCATCACAGTGCTCCAAGCCTTTGTCATCACACTGCTCCATGACCCCTGTCATCACAATGCTCCAGAACTCTTGTCATTATAATGCTCCATATCCGTTTCATCACCATGCTCCATGACACTTGTCATCACAATGCTCCATGGCCCCTCTCATTACTGGGCTCCATAATAACTTTAACCACATTTCTAGATGACCACTGCCATCACAATGCCTCATGACATTGTCATCACAATTCGCCATTACCATTGTCATCACAATGCTCCATGAACCATGTCATCACAGGGTCCCAGGACACTTGTCATCACAATGATCCATGACCACTTTCATCACAATGCTCCATGACCACTGTCATCTCAATGCTCCATGGACTTGGTGTTCACAATGCTCCCTGGCCCCTGTAATCACAGTGCTCCATAACACCTTTCATCATAACGCTCCATGACGACTGTCATCTCAATGCCCCATGAGGCCTGTCATCACAATTCTCCAAGGCACCTCTCATCACAATGCTCCATGACACTTGTCATCACATTGCTCCATCGCACCTGTCATCACAGTGTTCCCTGCCCATGTCATCACAATGCTCCATGTCCCCTATAATCACAATGCTCCATGCCTTTTTCCTCACAATGCTGCAGAATTCTTTTCAACACAATGTTCCATGACCGTGGCATCACAATCCTAAATGACCCTGCTCATCACAATTCTCCATGACCTTTGTCATCACAATGCTCTATGTCGCTTTTCATCACAATTCTCAATGACCACTTTAATCACTATGATCGCTGACATTTTTTATCACATTTCTCTATTGTCATTACAATTCCCCATATCCCCTTTCTTCACAATGCTCCATGACGCCTGTCATCACAATGCTCCATGGAGTTTGTTATCACAATGCTCCAGGACCAGTTTCATCACAATACTCCATCCCCCTTGTCATCACAGTGCACAATGAAACCTTTCATTACAATGCTCCATGACACTTGTCATCACAATGCTCCATGGCCTTTATCGTCACAATGATCCCAGGCACTTTTCATCACGATGTTCCATGAAAACTTTCATCACATTGCTCCACGACCATTGTCATCACAATAGTCCATACCCTTGTCAACACAATGCTGCATAATCCCTGTCATCACAATTCTCCATGACTGCTGTCACCACTATAATCCAGGACAATTTTCATAACAATGCTTCATGCCCCCAGTCATCACAGTGCTCCATGCTACCTTTCATCACAATTCCTAGATGATCAATGTCATCACAATGCCCCATGACACCTGTCATCACAATTCGCTATGACCCTTGTCATCAAATTACTCGATGAACCGTGTCATCACAGTGTTCCAGGGCACATGTCATCACAATGATCCATGACGACTTTCATCACAATGCTCCAATACACCTGTCATCACAATGCTCCATGGCCGCTGTTATCATATTGCTCCATGATCACTTTCATCACAATGCTCCATGACCACTGTCATCACCATGACTCATGACCCTGTCATCTCAATGCTCCATGGCCCCTTCATCACAATGCTAAATTAAACCAGTCATCACAATGTTCCCTGTCCTTTTCATCACAATGTTCCATGGGCCCTGTCATCACAATGCTCCATGCGCTTGTCATCAAAATGCTCCAGAACTCTTGTCATCATAATGCTCCATGCCAATGTCATCAAAATGCCCCATGACACTTGTCATCACAATCCTCCACGTCATTTGTCATCACAATGTTCCATGGCCCCTGTCATCACAGTGCTCCATGATACCATTCATCACAATTCTAGAGGACCACTGTCATCACAATGCCCCATGACAGATGTCATCACAATTTGCCATGGTCCCTGTCATCAAAATGCTCCATGAACCGTTTCATCACAAGGTTCCAGGACACTTGTCATCACAATGATCCATGATCACTTTCATCAAAAGGCTCCATGAAACCTGTCATCTCAATGCTCCATAGGCTTTGTATTCACAATGCTCCATGGCCCCTCTAATCATAGAGCTCCATGACCCCTTTCATCACAATGCTCCAAGACCGCTGTCATCACAATGCCCCATGACGCCTGCCATCACAAATCTCCAAGGCCTCTCTTACCAAAATGCTCCATGATCCCTGTCAGTACAATGTTCCATGACACTTTTCACCACAATGCTCCATGACCCATGTCATCACAAAGTTCTCTGCCCATATCATCACAATGCTCCTTGTCACCTTTCATCACAATGCTCCATGCTCTTTCATCACAATGCTCCAGAATGCTTGTCATCGCAATGTTCCTTGACCGTGTCAACACAATGATCCATGACTCCTTTCCTCACAGTGCTCCAGTACCCCTTTCATCACAATGCTCCATGCCATTGTCAGCACAATGCTCCTTGGAGACTGTCATTAAAATGCTCCATCCCCTTTTCATCACAATGCTCCAGATATAATATCATTACAATGCTCCATGCCCGTGTCAACACAATGCTCCATGACCCCTGTCATCAAAATGCTTTATGAACCTTGTTATTAGAATGTTCCATGACCCCTGTCATCAAAATGATCCATGACCGCTGTCATCACAATGCTGCATGATACCTTTCATCCCAATTCTTTGTGACCGCTGTCATCACAATGCTCCAGGACAATTTTCATCACAATGCTCCATGCCCCTGTCATCACAGTGCCCCATAACCCCTATAATCACAATGCTCCATGACCCTGTCATCACAACGCTACATGACCCCTGTCATCACATTGTTCCCTGGCCTATGTATTCACAATGCTCCATGGACCCTGTAATCACACTGCTCCATGTTCCCTTTCAACACAATGCTCCATGACCCCTGTCATCACAACGTTCCATGAAAGTTGTCATCAAAATGTTCCATGACCCCGGTCACCACAAGGTTCCCTGCCCTTGTAATCACAATGCTCCGTGACCCCTGTCAACACAATGACTGATGACCCCTGTCATCAAAATGCTAAATAGAACTTGTCATCACAATGCTCTATGACACCTGTCATCACTATTCTCCATGTCACTTGTTATCACAATGTTCCACGGCCCCTGTAATCACAGTGCCTCTTGACCCGTTTCACATAAATGCTCCATGACCTCACTCATCCCAATGCCCCATGATCCCTGTAATCACAATGCTCCATGGCCCTTGTCATCACAGTTCTCCAAGCCTTTGTCATCACACAGCTCCATGGCCCCTGTAATCACAATGCTCCATGCTCTTGTCATCACAAGGCTCCAGAACACTTGTCATTATAATGCTCCATGTCCGTTTCATCGCCACGCTCCATATCCTTGTCATCACAATGCTCCAGGTCTGTTGTCATCACCATGCTTCATGCCCATGTCATCACAATGCTCCATGAATCTTGTCTTCACAATGCTTCATGGCCCATGTCATCACAATGCTCCGTGACCCTGTCAACACAATGCTTGATGACCCCTGTCATCAAAATGCTAAATGGCACTTGTCATCACAATGCTCTATGACGCCTGTCATCACTATTCTCCATGTCACTTGTCATCACAATGCTCCAAGGCCCCTGTAATCACAGTACTCCATGACCCCTTTCATCACAATGCCCAATGCCACCTCTCATCACAATTCTCCATGGCATTTGTCATCAAGATGCTCCATGACACCTGTCATCACAATACTCCATGACACTTGTCATCACAATGCTCGATGGCCCTTGTCATCACAATGTTCCTTGGTGCTTTTCATCGCAATGCTCCATGACAACTTTCATCAAAATACTCCAAGATTTGTTTCATCACAATGCTCCATGGCCCTTGTCATTACAAATTCACATGATCCCTTTCATCACAATTCTCCATGGAAACTTACATAAAAATGTTCCATGCCCCTGTCATCACAATGTCCAATGATACCTGTTTTTACAATGATCCATGACCCTTGTCATCACAAGGCTCCATGTCCCTTGTATTCACAATGATCCATGGCCCTTCTCATCACAGTGCTCCATAGCGCTTTTCATCACAATGCTCCATGACCGCTTTCAGCACAATACCCCATGACCCCTGTCATCACGATGCTCCATGGCCCTTGTCATCACAATGCTCCATGAAACATATTCCTCACAATGCTCCAGTACGCCTTTCATCCAAATTCCCCATGGCCACAGTCATCACAATTCTCCATGAACCCTGTCATCGTAATGGTCCATGACCCGTTTCATCTCAATGCTCCAGGACACCTGTCATCACAATGCTCCATGGCCTTTGGCATCACAATGCGCCATGGCCCCTGTAATCACAATGCTCCATGGCCCTTGTCATCACAGTGCCCCAAGCCTTTGTCATCACACTGCTCCATGGTCCCTGTAATCACAATGCTCCATGCCCTTGTCATCACAAGGCTCCAGAACTCTTTTCATTATAATGCTCCATGTCCGTTTCATCACCATGCTCCATGCCCTTGTCATCACAATGCTCCAGGTCTGTTGCCATCACCATGCTTCATGCCCGTGTCATCACAATGCTCCATGAATCTTGTCTTCACAATGCTTCATGGCCCATGTCATCACAATGCTCCATGACCCCTGTCATCACAATGCTCTATGGCCTTTGTCATCACAATGCTCCGTGACCCTGTCAACACAATGCTTGATGACCCCTGTCATCAAAATGCTAAATGGCACTTGTCATCACAATGCTCTATGACGCCTGTCATCACTATTCTCCATGTCACTTGTCATCACAATGCTCCAAGGCCCCTGTAATCACAGTACTCCATGACCCCTTTCATCACAATGCCCAATGCCACCTCTCATCACAATTCTCCATGGCATTTGTCATCAAGATGCTCCATGACACCTGTCATCACAATACTCCATGACACTTGTCATCACAATGCTCGATGGCCCTTGTCATCACAATGGTCCTTGGTGCTTTTCATCGCAATGCTCCATGACAACTTTCATCAAAATACTCCAAGATTTGTTTCATCACAATGCTCCATGGCCCTTGTCATTACAAATTCACATGATCCTTTTCATCACAATTCTCCATGGCAACTTACATAAAAATGCTTCATGACCCTGTCATCACAATGCCCAATGATTCCTGTTTTTACAATGATCCATGACCCTTGTCATCACAAGGCTCCATGTCCCTTGTATTCACAATGATCCATGGCCCTTGTCATCACAATGATCCATAGCGCTTTTCATCGCAATGCTCCATGAACGCTTTCAGCACAATGCCCCATGACCCCTGTCATCACGATGCTCCATGGCCCTTGTCATCACAATGCTCCATGAAACATTTCCTCACAATGCTCCAGTACGCCTTTCATCCAAATTCCCCATGGCCACAGTCATCACAATTCTCCATGACCCTGTCATCGTAATGGTCCATGACCCGTTTCATCTCAATGCTCCCGGACACCTGTCATCACAATGCTCCATGGCCTTTGGCATCACAATGCGCCATGGCCCCTGTAATCACAGTGCTCCATGACTCGTTTCATCTTAATGCTCCATGACCTCACTCATCACAATGCCCCATGACGCCTGTAATCACAATGCTCCATGGACCTTGTCATCACAGTGCTCCAAGCCTTTGTCATCACACTGCTCCATGACCCCTGTCATCACAATGCTCCAGAACTCTTGTCATTATAATGCTCCATATCCGTTTCATCACCATGCTCCATGACACTTGTCATCACAATGCTCCATGGCCCCTCTCATTACTGGGCTCCATAATAACTTTAACCACATTTCTAGATGACCACTGCCATCACAATGCCTCATGACATTGTCATCACAATTCGCCATTACCATTGTCATCACAATGCTCCATGAACCATGTCATCACAGGGTCCCAGGACACTTGTCATCACAATGATCCATGACCACTTTCATCACAATGCTCCATGACCACTGTCATCTCAATGCTCCATGGACTTGGTGTTCACAATGCTCCCTGGCCCCTGTAATCACAGTGCTCCATAACACCTTTCATCATAACGCTCCATGACGACTGTCATCTCAATGCCCCATGAGGCCTGTCATCACAATTCTCCAAGGCACCTCTCATCACAATGCTCCATGACACTTGTCATCACATTGCTCCATCGCACCTGTCATCACAGTGTTCCCTGCCCATGTCATCACAATGCTCCATGTCCCCTATAATCACAATGCTCCATGCCTTTTTCCTCACAATGCTGCAGAATTCTTTTCAACACAATGTTCCATGACCGTGGCATCACAATCCTACATGACCCTGCTCATCACAATTCTCCATGACCTTTGTCATCACAATGCTCTATGTCGCTTTTCATCACAATTCTCAATGACCACTTTAATCACTATGATCGCTGACATTTTTTATCACATTTCTCTATTGTCATTACAATTCCCCATGGCCCCTTTCTTCACAATGCTCCATGACGCCTGTCATCACAATGCTCCATGGAGTTTGTTATCACAATGCTCCAGGACCAGTTTCATCACAATACTCCCTCCCCCTTGTCATCACAGTGCACAATGAAACCTTTCATTACAATGCTCCATGACACTTGTCATCACAATGCTCCATGGCCTTTATCGTCACAATGATCCCAGGCACTTTTCATCACGATGTTCCATGAAAACTTTCATCACATTGCTCCACGACCATTGTCATCACAATAGTCCATACCCTTGTCAACACAATGCTGCATAATCCCTGTCATCACAATTCTCCATGACTGCTGTCACCACTATAATCCAGGACAATTTTCATAACAATGCTTCATGCCCCCAGTCATCACAGTGCTCCATGCTACCTTTCATCACAATTCCTAGATGATCAATGTCATCACAATGCCCCATGACACCTGTCATCACAATTCGCTATGACCCTTGTCATCAAATTACTCGATGAACCGTGTCATCACAGTGTTCCAGGGCACATGTCATCACAATGATCCATGACGACTTTCATCACAATGCTCCAATACACCTGTCATCACAATGCTCCATGGCCGCTGTTATCATATTGCTCCATGATCACTTTCATCACAATGCTCCATGACCACTGTCATCACCATGACTCATGACCCTGTCATCTCAATGCTCCATGGCCCCTTCATCACAATGCTAAATTAAACCAGTCATCACAATGTTCCCTGTCCTTTTCATCACAATGTTCCATGGGCCCTGTCATCACAATGCTCCATGCGCTTGTCATCAAAATGCTCCAGAACTCTTGTCATCATAATGCTCCATGCCAATGTCATCAAAATGCCCCATGACACTTGTCATCACAATCCTCCACGTCATTTGTCATCACAATGTTCCATGGCCCCTGTCATCACAGTGCTCCATGATACCATTCATCACAATTCTAGAGGACCACTGTCATCACAATGCCCCATGACAGATGTCATCACAATTTGCCATGGTCCCTGTCATCAAAATGCTCCATGAACCGTTTCATCACAAGGTTCCAGGACACTTGTCATCACAATGATCCATGATCACTTTCATCAAAAGGCTCCATGAAACCTGTCATCTCAATGCTCCATAGGCTTTGTATTCACAATGCTCCATGGCCCCTCTAATCATAGAGCTCCATGACCCCTTTCATCACAATGCTCCAAGACCGCTGTCATCACAATGCCCCATGACGCCTGCCATCACAAATCTCCAAGGCCTCTCTTACCAAAATGCTCCATGATCCCTGTCAGTACAATGTTCCATGACACTTTTCACCACAATGCTCCATGACCCATGTCATCACAAAGTTCTCTGCCCATATCATCACAATGCTCCTTGTCACCTTTCATCACAATGCTCCATGCTCTTTCATCACAATGCTCCAGAATGCTTGTCATCGCAATGTTCCTTGACCGTGTCAACACAATGATCCATGACTCCTTTCCTCACAGTGCTCCAGTACCCCTTTCATCACAATGCTCCATGCCATTGTCAGCACAATGCTCCTTGGAGACTGTCATCAAAATGCTCCATCCCCTTTTCATCACAATGCTCCAGATATAATATCATTACAATGCTCCATGCCCGTGTCAACACAATGCTCCATGACCCCTGTCATCAAAATGCTTTATGAACCTTGTTATTAGAATGTTCCATGACCCCTGTCATCAAAATGATCCATGACCGCTGTCATCACAATGCTGCATGATACCTTTCATCCCAATTCTTTGTGACCGCTGTCATCACAATGCTCCAGGACAATTTTCATCACAATGCTCCATGCCCCTGTCATCACAGTGCCCCATAACCCCTATAATCACAATGCTCCATGACCCTGTCATCACAACGCTACATGACCCCTGTCATCACATTGTTCCCTGGCCTATGTATTCACAATGCTCCATGGACCCTGTAATCACACTGCTCCATGTTCCCTTTCAACACAATGCTCCATGACCCCTGTCATCACAACGTTCCATGAAAGTTGTCATCAAAATGTTCCATGACCCCGGTCACCACAAGGTTCCCTGCCCTTGTAATCACAATGCTCCGTGACCCCTGTCAACACAATGACTGATGACCCCTGTCATCAAAATGCTAAATAGAACTTGTCATCACAATGCTCTATGACACCTGTCATCACTATTCTCCATGTCACTTGTTATCACAATGTTCCACGGCCCCTGTAATCACAGTGCCTCTTGACCCGTTTCACATAAATGCTCCATGACCTCACTCATCCCAATGCCCCATGATCCCTGTAATCACAATGCTCCATGGCCCTTGTCATCACAGTTCTCCAAGCCTTTGTCATCACACAGCTCCATGGCCCCTGTAATCACAATGCTCCATGCTCTTGTCATCACAAGGCTCCAGAACACTTGTCATTATAATGCTCCATGTCCGTTTCATCGCCACGCTCCATATCCTTGTCATCACAATGCTCCAGGTCTGTTGTCATCACCATGCTTCATGCCCATGTCATCACAATGCTCCATGAATCTTGTCTTCACAATGCTTCATGGCCCATGTCATCACAATGCTCCGTGACCCTGTCAACACAATGCTTGATGACCCCTGTCATCAAAATGCTAAATGGCACTTGTCATCACAATGCTCTATGACGCCTGTCATCACTATTCTCCATGTCACTTGTCATCACAATGCTCCAAGGCCCCTGTAATCACAGTACTCCATGACCCCTTTCATCACAATGCCCAATGCCACCTCTCATCACAATTCTCCATGGCATTTGTCATCAAGATGCTCCATGACACCTGTCATCACAATACTCCATGACACTTGTCATCACAATGCTCGATGGCCCTTGTCATCACAATGTTCCTTGGTGCTTTTCATCGCAATGCTCCATGACAACTTTCATCAAAATACTCCAAGATTTGTTTCATCACAATGCTCCATGGCCCTTGTCATTACAAATTCACATGATCCCTTTCATCACAATTCTCCATGGAAACTTACATAAAAATGTTCCATGCCCCTGTCATCACAATGTCCAATGATACCTGTTTTTACAATGATCCATGACCCTTGTCATCACAAGGCTCCATGTCCCTTGTATTCACAATGATCCATGGCCCTTCTCATCACAGTGCTCCATAGCGCTTTTCATCACAATGCTCCATGACCGCTTTCAGCACAATACCCCATGACCCCTGTCATCACGATGCTCCATGGCCCTTGTCATCACAATGCTCCATGAAACATATTCCTCACAATGCTCCAGTACGCCTTTCATCCAAATTCCCCATGGCCACAGTCATCACAATTCTCCATGAACCCTGTCATCGTAATGGTCCATGACCCGTTTCATCTCAATGCTCCAGGACACCTGTCATCACAATGCTCCATGGCCTTTGGCATCACAATGCGCCATGGCCCCTGTAATCACAATGCTCCATGGCCCTTGTCATCACAGTGCCCCAAGCCTTTGTCATCACACTGCTCCATGGTCCCTGTAATCACAATGCTCCATGCCCTTGTCATCACAAGGCTCCAGAACTCTTTTCATTATAATGCTCCATGTCCGTTTCATCACCATGCTCCATGCCCTTGTCATCACAATGCTCCAGGTCTGTTGCCATCACCATGCTTCATGCCCGTGTCATCACAATGCTCCATGAATCTTGTCTTCACAATGCTTCATGGCCCATGTCATCACAATGCTCCATGACCCCTGTCATCACAATGCTCTATGGCCTTTGTCATCACAATGCTCCGTGACCCTGTCAACACAATGCTTGATGACCCCTGTCATCAAAATGCTAAATGGCACTTGTCATCACAATGCTCTATGACGCCTGTCATCACTATTCTCCATGTCACTTGTCATCACAATGCTCCAAGGCCCCTGTAATCACAGTACTCCATGACCCCTTTCATCACAATGCCCAATGCCACCTCTCATCACAATTCTCCATGGCATTTGTCATCAAGATGCTCCATGACACCTGTCATCACAATACTCCATGACACTTGTCATCACAATGCTCGATGGCCCTTGTCATCACAATGGTCCTTGGTGCTTTTCATCGCAATGCTCCATGACAACTTTCATCAAAATACTCCAAGATTTGTTTCATCACAATGCTCCATGGCCCTTGTCATTACAAATTCACATGATCCTTTTCATCACAATTCTCCATGGCAACTTACATAAAAATGCTTCATGACCCTGTCATCACAATGCCCAATGATTCCTGTTTTTACAATGATCCATGACCCTTGTCATCACAAGGCTCCATGTCCCTTGTATTCACAATGATCCATGGCCCTTGTCATCACAATGATCCATAGCGCTTTTCATCGCAATGCTCCATGAACGCTTTCAGCACAATGCCCCATGACCCCTGTCATCACGATGCTCCATGGCCCTTGTCATCACAATGCTCCATGAAACATTTCCTCACAATGCTCCAGTACGCCTTTCATCCAAATTCCCCATGGCCACAGTCATCACAATTCTCCATGACCCTGTCATCGTAATGGTCCATGACCCGTTTCATCTCAATGCTCCCGGACACCTGTCATCACAATGCTCCATGGCCTTTGGCATCACAATGCGCCATGGCCCCTGTAATCACAGTGCTCCATGACTCGTTTCATCTTAATGCTCCATGACCTCACTCATCACAATGCCCCATGACGCCTGTAATCACAATGCTCCATGGACCTTGTCATCACAGTGCTCCAAGCCTTTGTCATCACACTGCTCCATGACCCCTGTCATCACAATGCTCCAGAACTCTTGTCATTATAATGCTCCATATCCGTTTCATCACCATGCTCCATGACACTTGTCATCACAATGCTCCATGGCCCCTCTCATTACTGGGCTCCATAATAACTTTAACCACATTTCTAGATGACCACTGCCATCACAATGCCTCATGACATTGTCATCACAATTCGCCATTACCATTGTCATCACAATGCTCCATGAACCATGTCATCACAGGGTCCCAGGACACTTGTCATCACAATGATCCATGACCACTTTCATCACAATGCTCCATGACCACTGTCATCTCAATGCTCCATGGACTTGGTGTTCACAATGCTCCCTGGCCCCTGTAATCACAGTGCTCCATAATACCTTTCATCATAACGCTCCATGACGACTGTCATCTCAATGCCCCATGAGGCCTGTCATCACAATTCTCCAAGGCACCTCTCATCACAATGCTCCATGACACTTGTCATCACATTGCTCCATCGCACCTGTCATCACAGTGTTCCCTGCCCATGTCATCACAATGCTCCATGTCCCCTATAATCACAATGCTCCATGCCTTTTTCCTCACAATGCTGCAGAATTCTTTTCAACACAATGTTCCATGACCGTGGCATCACAATCCTACATGACCCTGCTCATCACAATTCTCCATGACCTTTGTCATCACAATGCTCTATGTCGCTTTTCATCACAATTCTCAATGACCACTTTAATCACTATGATCGCTGACATTTTTTATCACATTTCTCTATTGTCATTACAATTCCCCATGGCCCCTTTCTTCACAATGCTCCATGACGCCTGTCATCACAATGCTCCATGGAGTTTGTTATCACAATGCTCCAGGACCAGTTTCATCACAATACTCCCTCCCCCTTGTCATCACAGTGCACAATGAAACCTTTCATTACAATGCTCCATGACACTTGTCATCACAATGCTCCATGGCCTTTATCGTCACAATGATCCCAGGCACTTTTCATCACGATGTTCCATGAAAACTTTCATCACATTGCTCCACGACCATTGTCATCACAATAGTCCATACCCTTGTCAACACAATGCTGCATAATCCCTGTCATCACAATTCTCCATGACTGCTGTCACCACTATAATCCAGGACAATTTTCATAACAATGCTTCATGCCCCCAGTCATCACAGTGCTCCATGCTACCTTTCATCACAATTCCTAGATGATCAATGTCATCACAATGCCCCATGACACCTGTCATCACAATTCGCTATGACCCTTGTCATCAAATTACTCGATGAACCGTGTCATCACAGTGTTCCAGGGCACATGTCATCACAATGATCCATGACGACTTTCATCACAATGCTCCAATACACCTGTCATCACAATGCTCCATGGCCGCTGTTATCATATTGCTCCATGATCACTTTCATCACAATGCTCCATGACCACTGTCATCACCATGACTCATGACCCTGTCATCTCAATGCTCCATGGCCCCTTCATCACAATGCTAAATTAAACCAGTCATCACAATGTTCCCTGTCCTTTTCATCACAATGTTCCATGGGCCCTGTCATCACAATGCTCCATGCGCTTGTCATCAAAATGCTCCAGAACTCTTGTCATCATAATGCTCCATGCCAATGTCATCAAAATGCCCCATGACACTTGTCATCACAATCCTCCACGTCATTTGTCATCACAATGTTCCATGGCCCCTGTCATCACAGTGCTCCATGATACCATTCATCACAATTCTAGAGGACCACTGTCATCACAATGCCCCATGACAGATGTCATCACAATTTGCCATGGTCCCTGTCATCAAAATGCTCCATGAACCGTTTCATCACAAGGTTCCAGGACACTTGTCATCACAATGATCCATGATCACTTTCATCAAAAGGCTCCATGAAACCTGTCATCTCAATGCTCCATAGGCTTTGTATTCACAATGCTCCATGGCCCCTCTAATCATAGAGCTCCATGACCCCTTTCATCACAATGCTCCAAGACCGCTGTCATCACAATGCCCCATGACGCCTGCCATCACAAATCTCCAAGGCCTCTCTTACCAAAATGCTCCATGATCCCTGTCAGTACAATGTTCCATGACACTTTTCACCACAATGCTCCATGACCCATGTCATCACAAAGTTCTCTGCCCATATCATCACAATGCTCCTTGTCACCTTTCATCACAATGCTCCATGCTCTTTCATCACAATGCTCCAGAATGCTTGTCATCGCAATGTTCCTTGACCGTGTCAACACAATGATCCATGACTCCTTTCCTCACAGTGCTCCAGTACCCCTTTCATCACAATGCTCCATGCCATTGTCAGCACAATGCTCCTTGGAGACTGTCATCAAAATGCTCCATCCCCTTTTCATCACAATGCTCCAGATATAATATCATTACAATGCTCCATGCCCGTGTCAACACAATGCTCCATGACCCCTGTCATCAAAATGCTTTATGAACCTTGTTATTAGAATGTTCCATGACCCCTGTCATCAAAATGATCCATGACCGCTGTCATCACAATGCTGCATGATACCTTTCATCCCAATTCTTTGTGACCGCTGTCATCACAATGCTCCAGGACAATTTTCATCACAATGCTCCATGCCCCTGTCATCACAGTGCCCCATAACCCCTATAATCACAATGCTCCATGACCCTGTCATCACAACGCTACATGACCCCTGTCATCACATTGTTCCCTGGCCTATGTATTCACAATGCTCCATGGACCCTGTAATCACACTGCTCCATGTTCCCTTTCAACACAATGCTCCATGACCCCTGTCATCACAACGTTCCATGAAAGTTGTCATCAAAATGTTCCATGACCCCGGTCACCACAAGGTTCCCTGCCCTTGTAATCACAATGCTCCGTGACCCCTGTCAACACAATGACTGATGACCCCTGTCATCAAAATGCTAAATAGAACTTGTCATCACAATGCTCTATGACACCTGTCATCACCATTCTCCATGTCACTTGTTATCACAATGTTCCACGGCCCCTGTAATCACAGTGCCTCTTGACCCGTTTCACATAAATGCTCCATGACCTCACTCATCCCAATGCCCCATGATCCCTGTAATCACAATGCTCCATGGCCCTTGTCATCACAGTTCTCCAAGCCTTTGTCATCACACAGCTCCATGGCCCCTGTAATCACAATGCTCCATGCTCTTGTCATCACAAGGCTCCAGAACACTTGTCATTATAATGCTCCATGTCCGTTTCATCGCCACGCTCCATATCCTTGTCATCACAATGCTCCAGGTCTGTTGTCATCACCATGCTTCATGCCCATGTCATCACAATGCTCCATGAATCTTGTCTTCACAATGCTTCATGGCCCATGTCATCACAATGCTCCGTGACCCTGTCAACACAATGCTTGATGACCCCTGTCATCAAAATGCTAAATGGCACTTGTCATCACAATGCTCTATGACGCCTGTCATCACTATTCTCCATGTCACTTGTCATCACAATGCTCCAAGGCCCCTGTAATCACAGTACTCCATGACCCCTTTCATCACAATGCCCAATGCCACCTCTCATCACAATTCTCCATGGCATTTGTCATCAAGATGCTCCATGACACCTGTCATCACAATACTCCATGACACTTGTCATCACAATGCTCGATGGCCCTTGTCATCACAATGTTCCTTGGTGCTTTTCATCGCAATGCTCCATGACAACTTTCATCAAAATACTCCAAGATTTGTTTCATCACAATGCTCCATGGCCCTTGTCATTACAAATTCACATGATCCCTTTCATCACAATTCTCCATGGAAACTTACATAAAAATGTTCCATGCCCCTGTCATCACAATGTCCAATGATACCTGTTTTTACAATGATCCATGACCCTTGTCATCACAAGGCTCCATGTCCCTTGTATTCACAATGATCCATGGCCCTTCTCATCACAGTGCTCCATAGCGCTTTTCATCACAATGCTCCATGACCGCTTTCAGCACAATACCCCATGACCCCTGTCATCACGATGCTCCATGGCCCTTGTCATCACAATGCTCCATGAAACATATTCCTCACAATGCTCCAGTACGCCTTTCATCCAAATTCCCCATGGCCACAGTCATCACAATTCTCCATGAACCCTGTCATCGTAATGGTCCATGACCCGTTTCATCTCAATGCTCCAGGACACCTGTCATCACAATGCTCCATGGCCTTTGGCATCACAATGCGCCATGGCCCCTGTAATCACAATGCTCCATGGCCCTTGTCATCACAGTGCCCCAAGCCTTTGTCATCACACTGCTCCATGGTCCCTGTAATCACAATGCTCCATGCCCTTGTCATCACAAGGCTCCAGAACTCTTTTCATTATAATGCTCCATGTCCGTTTCATCACCATGCTCCATGCCCTTGTCATCACAATGCTCCAGGTCTGTTGCCATCACCATGCTTCATGCCCGTGTCATCACAATGCTCCATGAATCTTGTCTTCACAATGCTTCATGGCCCATGTCATCACAATGCTCCATGACCCCTGTCATCACAATGCTCTATGGCCTTTGTCATCACAATGCTCCGTGACCCTGTCAACACAATGCTTGATGACCCCTGTCATCAAAATGCTAAATGGCACTTGTCATCACAATGCTCTATGACGCCTGTCATCACTATTCTCCATGTCACTTGTCATCACAATGCTCCAAGGCCCCTGTAATCACAGTACTCCATGACCCCTTTCATCACAATGCCCAATGCCACCTCTCATCACAATTCTCCATGGCATTTGTCATCAAGATGCTCCATGACACCTGTCATCACAATACTCCATGACACTTGTCATCACAATGCTCGATGGCCCTTGTCATCACAATGGTCCTTGGTGCTTTTCATCGCAATGCTCCATGACAACTTTCATCAAAATACTCCAAGATTTGTTTCATCACAATGCTCCATGGCCCTTGTCATTACAAATTCACATGATCCTTTTCATCACAATTCTCCATGGCAACTTACATAAAAATGCTTCATGACCCTGTCATCACAATGCCCAATGATTCCTGTTTTTACAATGATCCATGACCCTTGTCATCACAAGGCTCCATGTCCCTTGTATTCACAATGCTCCATGGCCCTTGTCATCACAATGATCCATAGTGCTTTTCATCGCAGTGCTCCATGAACGCTTTCTGCACAATGCCCCTTGAACCCTGTCATCACGATGCTCCATGGCCCTTGTCATCACAATGCTCCATGAAACATTTCCTCACAATGCTCCAGTACGCCTTTCATCCAAATTCCCCATGGCCACAGTCATCACAATTCTCCATGACCCCTGTCATCGTAATGGTCCATGACCCGTTTCATCTCAATGTTCCATGACACCTGTCATCATAATGCTCCATGGCCTTTGGCATCACAATGCGCCATGGCCCCTGTAATCACAGTGCTCCATGACTCGTTTCATCTTAATGCTCCATGACCTCACTCATCACAATGCCCCATGACCCCTGTAATCACAATGCTCCATGGACCTTGTCATCACAGTGCTCCAAGCCTTTGTCATCACACTGCTCCATGACCTCTGTAATCACAATGCTCCAGAACTCTTGTCATTATAATGCTCCATGTCCGTTTCATCACCATGCTCCATGACACTTGTCATCACAATGCCCCATGAACCCTGTAATCACAATGTTCCATGGACTTTGTCATCACAATTCTCCATGACCCCTGTCATCACAATTCTCCATGGTCCTTGTCATCACAATGCTCCATGACACTTGTCATCACAATGCTCCATGGCCCCTCTCATTACTGGGCTCCATAATAACTTTAACCACATTTCTAGATGACCACTGCCATCACAATGCCTCATGACATTGTCATCACAATTCGCCATTACCATTGTCATCACAATGCTCCATGAACCATGTCATCACAGGGTCCCAGGACACTTGTCATCACAATGATCCATGACCACTTTCATCACAATGCTCCATGACCACTGTCATCTCAATGCTCCATGGCCTTTGTGTTCACAGTGCTCCCTGGCCCCTGTAATCACAGTGCTCCATAACACCTTTCATCATAACGCTCCATGACGACTGTCATCTCAATGCCCCATGAGGCCTGTCATCACAATTCTCCAAGGCACCTCTCATCACAATGCTCCATGACACTTGTCATCACTTTGCTCCATAGCACCTGTCATCACAGTGTTCCCTGCCCATGTCATCACAATGCTCCATGTCCCCTATAATCAGAATGCTCCATGCCTTTTTCCTCACAATGCTGCAGAATTCTTTTCAACACAATGTTCCATGACCGTGGCATCACAATCCTACATGACCCTGCTCATCACAATTCTCCATGACCTTTGTCATCACAATGCTCTATGTCGCTTTTCATCACAATTCTCAATGACCACTTTAATCACTATGATCGCTGACAATTTTTATCACATTTCTCTATTGTCATTACAATTCCCCATGGCCCCTTTCTTCACAATGCTCCATGATGCCTGTCATCACAATGCTCCATGGAGTTTGTTATCACAATGCTCCAGGACCAGTTTCATCACAATACTCCATCCCCCTTGTCATCACAGTGCACAATGAAACCTTTCATTACAATGCTCCATGACACTTGTCATCACAATGCTCCATGGCCTTTATCGTCACAATGCTCCCAGGCACTTTTCATCACGATGTTCCATGAAAACTTTCATCACATTGCTCCACGACCATTGTCATCACAATAGTCCATACCCTTGTCAACACAATGCTGCATAATCCCTGTCATCACAATTCTCCATGACTGCTGTCACCACAATAATCCAGGACAATTTTCATAACAATGCTTCATGCCCCCAGTCATCACAGTGCTCCATGCTACCTTTCATCACAATTCCTAGATGATCAATGTCATCACAATGCCCCATGACACCTGTCATCACAATTCGCTATGACCCTTGTCATCAAATTACTCGATGAACCATGTCATCACAGTGTTCCAGGGCACATGTCATCACAATGATCCATGACGACTTTCATCACAATGCTCCAATACACCTGTCATCACAATGCTCCATGGCCGCTGTTATCATATTGCTCCATGATCACTTTCATCACAATGCTCCATGACCACTGTCATCACCATGACTCATGACCCTGTCATCTCAATGCTCCATGGCCCCTTCATCACAATGCTAAATTAAACCAGTCATCACAATGTTCCCTGTCCTTTTCATCACAATGTTCCATGGGCCCTGTCATCACAATGCTCCATGCGCTTGTCATCAAAAGGCTCCAGAACACTTGTCATCATAATGCTCCATGCCAATGTCATCAAAATGCCCCATGACACTTGTCATCACAATCCTCCACGTCATTTGTCATCACAATGTTCCATGGCCCCTGTCATCACAGTGCTCCATGATACCATTCATCACAATTCTAGAGGACCACTGTCATCACAATGCCCCATGACAGATGTCATCACAATTTGCCATGGTCCCTGTCATCAAAATGCTCCATGAACCGTTTCATCACAAGGTTCCAGGACACTTGTCATCACAATGATCCATGATCACTTTCATCAAAAGGCTCCATGAAACCTGTCATCTCAATGCTCCATAGGCTTTGTATTCACAATGCTCCATGGCCCCTCTAATCATAGAGCTCCATGACCCCTTTCATCACAATGCTCCAAGACCGCTGTCATCACAATGCCCCATGACGCCTGCCATCACAAATCTCCAAGGCCTCTCTTACCAAAAAGCTCCATGATCCCTGTCAGTACAATGTTCCATGACACTTTTCACCACAATGCTCCATGACCCATGTCATCACAAAGTTCTCTGCCCATATCATCACAATGCTCCTTGTCACCTTTCATCACAATGCTCCATGCTCTTTCATCACAATGCTCCAGAATGCTTGTCATCGCAATGTTCCTTGACCGTGTCAACACAATGATCCATGACTCCTTTCCTCACAGTGCTCCAGTACCCCTTTCATCACAATGCTCCATGCCATTGTCAGCACAATGCTCCTTGGAGACTGTCATCAAAATGCTCCATCCCCTTTTCATCACAATGCTCCAGATATAATATCATTACAATGCTCCATGCCCGTGTCAACACAATGCTCCATGACCCCTGTCATCAAAATGCTTTATGAACCTTGTTATTAGAATGTTCCATGACCCCTGTCATCAAAATGATCCATGACCGCTGTCATCACAATGCTGCATGATACCTTTCATCCCAATTCTTTGTGACCGCTGTCATCACAATGCTCCAGGACAATTTTCATCACAATGCTCCATGCCCCCGTCATCACAGTGCCCCATAACCCCTGTAATCACAATGCTCCATGACCCTGTCATCACAACGCTACATGACCCCTGTCATCACATTGTTCCCTGGCCTATGTATTCACAATGCTCCATGGACCCTGTAATCACACTGCTCCATGTTCCCTTTCAACACAATGCTCCATGACCCCTGTCATCACAACGTTCCATGAAAGTTGTCATCAAAATGTTCCATGACCCCGGTCACCACAAGGTTCCCTGCCCTTGTAATCACAATGCTCCGTGACCCCTGTCAACACAATGACTGATGACCCCTGTCATCAAAATGCTAAATAGAACTTGTCATCACAATGCTCTATGACACCTGTCATCACTATTCTCCATGTCACTTGTTATCGCAATGTTCCACGGCCCCTGTAATGACAGTGCTCCTTGACCCGTTTCACATAAATGCTCCATGACCTCACTCATCACAATGCCCCATGACCCCTGTAATCACAATGCTCCATGGCCCTTGTCATCACAGTTCTCCAAGCCTTTGTCATCACACAGCTCCATGGCCCCTGTAATAACAATGCTCCATGCTCTTGTCATCACAAGGCTCCAGAACACTTGTCATTATAATGCTCCATGTCCGTTTCATCGCCATGCTCCATATCCTTGTCATCACAATGCTCCAGGTCTGTTGTCATCACCATGCTTCATGGCCGTGTCATCACAAGGCTCCATGAATCTTGTCTTCACAATGCTTCATGGCCCATGTCATCACAATGCTCCGTGA
This sequence comes from Balaenoptera physalus, assembly GCF_965194825.1. Lineage (NCBI taxonomy): Eukaryota > Metazoa > Chordata > Mammalia > Artiodactyla > Balaenopteridae > Balaenoptera > Balaenoptera physalus. Next base: position 21,606 of record NW_028124971.1, on the reverse strand, counting down.
CCCTGTCAACACAATGCTTGATGACCCCTGTCATCAAAATGCTAAATGGCACTTGTCATCACAATGCTCTATGACGCCTGTCATCACTATTCTCCATGTCACTTGTCATCACAATGCTCCAAGGCCCCTGTAATCACAGTACTCCATGACCCCTTTCATCACAATGCCCAATGCCACCTCTCATCACAATTCTCCATGGCATTTGTCATCAAGATGCTCCATGACACCTGTCATCACAATACTCCATGACACTTGTCATCACAATGCTCGATGGCCCTTGTCATCACAATGTTCCTTGGTGCTTTTCATCGCAATGCTCCATGACAACTTTCATCAAAATACTCCAAGATTTGTTTCATCACAATGCTCCATGGCCCTTGTCATTACAAATTCACATGATCCCTTTCATCACAATTCTCCATGGAAACTTACATAAAAATGTTCCATGCCCCTGTCATCACAATGTCCAATGATACCTGTTTTTACAATGATCCATGACCCTTGTCATCACAAGGCTCCATGTCCCTTGTATTCACAATGATCCATGGCCCTTCTCATCACAGTGCTCCATAGCGCTTTTCATCACAATGCTCCATGACCGCTTTCAGCACAATACCCCATGACCCCTGTCATCACGATGCTCCATGGCCCTTGTCATCAGAATGCTCCATGAAACATATTCCTCACAATGCTCCAGTACGCCTTTCATCCAAATTCCCCATGGCCACAGTCATCACAATTCTCCATGAACCCTGTCATCGTAATGGTCCATGACCCGTTTCATCTCAATGCTCCAGGACACCTGTCATCACAATGCTCCATGGCCTTTGGCATCACAATGCGCCATGGCCCCTGTAATCACAATGCTCCATGGCCCTTGTCATCACAGTGCCCCAAGCCTTTGTCATCACACTGCTCCATGGTCCCTGTAATCACAATGCTCCATGCCCTTGTCATCACAAGGCTCCAGAACTCTTTTCATTATAATGCTCCATGTCCGTTTCATCACCATGCTCCATGCCCTTGTCATCACAATGCTCCAGGTCTGTTGCCATCACCATGCTTCATGCCCGTGTCATCACAATGCTCCATGAATCTTGTCTTCACAATGCTTCATGGCCCATGTCATCACAATGCTCCATGACCCCTGTCATCACAATGCTCTATGGCCTTTGTCATCACAATGCTCCGTGACCCTGTCAACACAATGCTTGATGACCCCTGTCATCAAAATGCTAAATGGCACTTGTCATCACAATGCTCTATGACGCCTGTCATCACTATTCTCCATGTCACTTGTCATCACAATGCTCCAAGGCCCCTGTAATCACAGTACTCCATGACCCCTTTCAACACAATGCCCAATGCCACCTCTCATCACAATTCTCCATGGCATTTGTCATCAAGATGCTCCATGACACCTGTCATCACAATACTCCATGACACTTGTCATCACAATGCTCGATGGCCCTTGTCATCACAATGGTCCTTGGTGCTTTTCATCGCAATGCTCCATGACAACTTTCATCAAAATACTCCAAGATTTGTTTCATCACAATGCTCCATGGCCCTTGTCATTACAAATTCACATGATCCTTTTCATCACAATTCTCCATGGCAACTTACATAAAAATGCTTCATGACCCTGTCATCACAATGCCCAATGATTCCTGTTTTTACAATGATCCATGACCCTTGTCATCACAAGGCTCCATGTCCCTTGTATTCACAATGCTCCATGGCCCTTGTCATCACAATGATCCATAGTGCTTTTCATCGCAGTGCTCCATGAACGCTTTCTGCACAATGCCCCTTGAACCCTGTCATCACGATGCTCCATGGCCCTTGTCATCACAATGCTCCATGAAACATTTCCTCACAATGCTCCAGTACGCCTTTCATCCAAATTCCCCATGGCCACAGTCATCACAATTCTCCATGACCCCTGTCATCGTAATGGTCCATGACCCGTTTCATCTCAATGTTCCATGACACCTGTCATCATAATGCTCCATGGCCTTTGGCATCACAATGCGCCATGGCCCCTGTAATCACAGTGCTCCATGACTCGTTTCATCTTAATGCTCCATGACCTCACTCATCACAATGCCCCATGACGCCTGTAATCACAATGCTCCATGGACCTTGTCATCACAGTGCTCCAAGCCTTTGTCATCACACTGCTCCATGACCCCTGTAATCACAATGCTCCAGAACTCTTGTCATTATAATGCTCCATGTCCGTTTCATCACCATGCTCCATGACACTTGTCATCACAATGCTCCATGGCCCCTCTCATTACTGGGCTCCATAATAACTTTAACCACATTTCTAGATGACCACTGCCATCACAATGCCTCATGACATTGTCATCACAATTCGCCATTACCATTGTCATCACAATGCTCCATGAACCATGTCATCACAGGGTCCCAGGACACTTGTCATCACAATGATCCATGACCACTTTCATCACAATGCTCCATGACCACTGTCATCTCAATGCTCCATGGCCTTTGTGTTCACAGTGCTCCCTGGCCCCTGTAATCACAGTGCTCCATAACACCTTTCATCATAACGCTCCATGACGACTGTCATCTCAATGCCCCATGAGGCCTGTCATCACAATTCTCCAAGGCACCTCTCATCACAATGCTCCATGACACTTGTCATCACTTTGCTCCATAACACCTGTCATCACAGTGTTCCCTGCCCATGTCATCACAATGCTCCATGTCCCCTATAATCAGAATGCTCCATGCCTTTTTCCTCACAATGCTGCAGAATTCTTTTCAACACAATGTTCCATGACCGTGGCATCACAATCCTACATGACCCTGCTCATCACAATTCTCCATGACCTTTGTCATCACAATGCTCTATGTCGCTTTTCATCACAATTCTCAATGACCACTTTAATCACTATGATCGCTGACAATTTTTATCACATTTCTCTATTGTCATTACAATTCCCCATGGCCCCTTTCTTCACAATGCTCCATGATGCCTGTCATCACAATGCTCCATGGAGTTTGTTATCACAATGCTCCAGGACCAGTTTCATCACAATACTCCATCCCCCTTGTCATCACAGTGCACAATGAAACCTTTCATTACAATGCTCCATGACACTTGTCATCACAATGCTCCATGGCCTTTATCGTCACAATGCTCCCAGGCACTTTTCATCACGATGTTCCATGAAAACTTTCATCACATTGCTCCACGACCATTGTCATCACAATAGTCCATACCCTTGTCAACACAATGCTGCATAATCCCTGTCATCACAATTCTCCATGACTGCTGTCACCACAATAATCCAGGACAATTTTCATAACAATGCTTCATGCCCCCAGTCATCACAGTGCTCCATGCTACCTTTCATCACAATTCCTAGATGATCAATGTCATCACAATGCCCCATGACACCTGTCATCACAATTCGCTATGACCCTTGTCATCAAATTACTCGATGAACCATGTCATCACAGTGTTCCAGGGCACATGTCATCACAATGATCCATGACGACTTTCATCACAATGCTCCAATACACCTGTCATCACAATGCTCCATGGCCGCTGTTATCATATTGCTCCATGATCACTTTCATCACAATGCTCCATGACCACTGTCATCACCATGACTCATGACCCTGTCATCTCAATGCTCCATGGCCCCTTCATCACAATGCTAAATTAAACCAGTCATCACAATGTTCCCTGTCCTTTTCATCACAATGTTCCATGGGCCCTGTCATCACAATGCTCCATGCGCTTGTCATCAAAAGGCTCCAGAACACTTGTCATCATAATGCTCCATGCCAATGTCATCAAAATGCCCCATGACACTTGTCATCACAATCCTCCACGTCATTTGTCATCACAATGTTCCATGGCCCCTGTCATCACAGTGCTCCATGATACCATTCATCACAATTCTAGAGGACCACTGTCATCACAATGCCCCATGACAGATGTCATCACAATTTGCCATGGTCCCTGTCATCAAAATGCTCCATGAACCGTTTCATCACAAGGTTCCAGGACACTTGTCATCACAATGATCCATGATCACTTTCATCAAAAGGCTCCATGAAACCTGTCATCTCAATGCTCCATAGGCTTTGTATTCACAATGCTCCATGGCCCCTCTAATCATAGAGCTCCATGACCCCTTTCATCACAATGCTCCAAGACTGCTGTCATCACAATGCCCCATGACGCCTGCCATCACAAATCTCCAAGGCCTCTCTTACCAAAAAGCTCCATGATCCCTGTCAGTACAATGTTCCATGACACTTTTCACCACAATGCTCCATGACCCATGTCATCACAAAGTTCTCTGCCCATATCATCACAATGCTCCTTGTCACCTTTCATCACAATGCTCCATGCTCTTTCATCACAATGCTCCAGAATGCTTGTCATCGCAATGTTCCTTGACCGTGTCAACACAATGATCCATGACTCCTTTCCTCACAGTGCTCCAGTACCCCTTTCATCACAATGCTCCATGCCATTGTCAGCACAATGCTCCTTGGAGACTGTCATCAAAATGCTCCATCCCCTTTTCATCACAATGCTCCAGATATAATATCATTACAATGCTCCATGCCCGTGTCAACACAATGCTCCATGACCCCTGTCATCAAAATGCTTTATGAACCTTGTTATTAGAATGTTCCATGACCCCTGTCATCAAAATGATCCATGACCGCTGTCATCACAATGCTGCATGATACCTTTCATCCCAATTCTTTGTGACCGCTGTCATCACAATGCTCCAGGACAATTTTCATCACAATGCTCCATGCCCCCGTCATCACAGTGCCCCATAATCCCTGTAATCACAATGCTCCATGACCCTGTCATCACAACGCTACATGACCCCTGTCATCACATTGTTCCCTGGCCTATGTATTCACAATGCTCCATGGACCCTGTAATCACACTGCTCCATGTTCCCTTTCAACACAATGCTCCATGACCCCTGTCATCACAACGTTCCATGAAAGTTGTCATCAAAATGTTCCATGACCCCGGTCACCACAAGGTTCCCTGCCCTTGTAATCACAATGCTCCGTGACCCCTGTCAACACAATGACTGATGACCCCTGTCATCAAAATGCTAAATAGAACTTGTCATCACAATGCTCTATGACACCTGTCATCACTATTCTCCATGTCACTTGTTATCGCAATGTTCCACGGCCCCTGTAATCACAGTGCTCCTTGACCCGTTTCACATAAATGCTCCATGACCTCACTCATCACAATGCCCCATGATCCCTGTAATCACAATGCTCCATGGCCCTTGTCATCACAGTTCTCCAAGCCTTTGTCATCACACAGCTCCATGGCCCCTGTAATCACAATGCTCCATGCTCTTGTCATCACAAGGCTCCAGAACACTTGTCATTATAATGCTCCATGTCCGTTTCATCGCCACGCTCCATATCCTTGTCATCACAATGCTCCAGGTCTGTTGTCATCACCATGCTTCATGCCCATGTCATCACAATGCTCCATGAATCTTGTCTTCACAATGCTTCATGGTCCATGTCATCACAATGCTCCATGACCCCTGTCATCACAATGCTCTATGGCCTTTGTCATCACAATGCTCCGTGACCCTGTCAACACAATGCTTGATGACCCCTGTCATCAAAATGCTAAATGGCACTTGTCATCACATTGCTCTATGACGCCTGTCATCACTATTCTCCATGTCACTTGTCATCACAATGCTCCAAGGCCCCTGTAATCACAGTACTCCATGACCCCTTTCATCACAATGCCCAATGCCACCTCTCATCACAATTCTCCATGGCATTTGTCATCAAGATGCTCCATGACACCTGTCATCACAATACTCCATGACACTTGTCATCACAATGCTCTATGGCCCTTGTCATCACAATGGTCCTTGGTGCTTTTCATCGCAATGCTCCATGACAACTTTCATCAAAATACTCCAAGATTTGTTTCATCACAATGCTCCATGGCCCTTGTCATTACAAATTCACATGATCCTTTTCATCACAATTCTCCATGGCAACTTACATAAAAATGCTTCATGACCCTGTCATCACAATGCCCAATGATTCCTGTTTTTACAATGATCCATGACCCTTGTCATCACAAGGCTCCATGTCCCTTGTATTCACAATGATCCATGGCCCTTGTCATCACAATGATCCATAGCGCTTTTCATCGCAATGCTCCATGAACGCTTTCAGCACAATGCCCCATGACCCCTGTCATCACGATGCTCCATGGCCCTTGTCATCACAATGCTCCATGAAACATTTCCTCACAATGCTCCAGTACGCCTTTCATCCAAATTCCCCATGGCCACAGTCATCACAATTCTCCATGACCCTGTCATCGTAATGGTCCATGACCCGTTTCATCTCAATGCTCCCGGACACCTGTCATCACAATGCTCCATGGCCTTTGGCATCACAATGCGCCATGGCCCCTGTAATCACAGTGCTCCATGACTCGTTTCATCTTAATGCTCCATGACCTCACTCATCACAATGCCCCATGACGCCTGTAATCACAATGCTCCATGGACCTTGTCATCACAGTGCTCCAAGCCTTTGTCATCACACTGCTCCATGACCCCTGTCATCACAATGCTCCAGAACTCTTGTCATTATAATGCTCCATATCCGTTTCATCACCATGCTCCATGACACTTGTCATCACAATGCTCCATGGCCCCTCTCATTACTGGGCTCCATAATAACTTTAACCACATTTCTAGATGACCACTGCCATCACAATGCCTCATGACATTGTCATCACAATTCGCCATTACCATTGTCATCACAATGCTCCATGAACCATGTCATCACAGGGTCCCAGGACACTTGTCATCACAATGATCCATGACCACTTTCATCACAATGCTCCATGACCACTGTCATCTCAATGCTCCATGGACTTGGTGTTCACAATGCTCCCTGGCCCCTGTAATCACAGTGCTCCATAACACCTTTCATCATAACGCTCCATGACGACTGTCATCTCAATGCCCCATGAGGCCTGTCATCACAATTCTCCAAGGCACCTGTTATCACAATGCTCCATGACACTTGTCATCACATTGCTCCATCGCACCTGTCATCACAGTGTTCCCTGCCCATGTCATCACAATGCTCCATGTCCCCTATAATCACAATGCTCCATGCCTTTTTCCTCACAATGCTGCAGAATTCTTTTCAACACAATGTTCCATGACCGTGGCATCACAATCCTACATGACCCTGCTCATCACAATTCTCCATGACCTTTGTCATCACAATGCTCTATGTCGCTTTTCATCACAATTCTCAATGACCACTTTAATCACTATGATCGCTGACATTTTTTATCACATTTCTCTATTGTCATTACAATTCCCCATGGCCCCTTTCTTCACAATGCTCCATGATGCCTGTCATCACAATGCTCCATGGAGTTTGTTATCACAATGCTCCAGGACCAGTTTCATCACAATACTCCATCCCCCTTGTCATCACAGTGCACAATGAAACCTTTCATTACAATGCTCCATGACACTTGTCATCACAATGCTCCATGGCCTTTATCGTCACAATGCTCCCAGGCACTTTTCATCACGATGTTCCATGAAAACTTTCATCACATTGCTCCACGACCATTGTCATCACAATAGTCCATACCCTTGTCAACACAATGCTGCATAATCCCTGTCATCACAATTCTCCATGACTGCTGTCACCACAATAATCCAGGACAATTTTCATAACAATGCTTCATGCCCCCAGTCATCACAGTGCTCCATGATACCTTTCATCACAGTTCCTAGATGATCAATGTCATCACAATGCCCCATGACACCTGTCATCACAATTCGCTATGACCCTTGTCATCACAATACTCGATGAACCGTGTCATCACAGTGTTCCAGGGCACATGTCATCACAATGATCCATGACGACTTTCATCACAATGCTCCAATACACCTGTCATCACAATGCTCCTTGGCCCCTGTTATCATATTGCTCCATGATCACTTTCATCACAATGCTCCATGACCACTGTCATCACCATGCCTCATGACGCCTGTCATCTCAATGCTCCATGGCCCCTTCATCACAATGCTCAATTAACCCAGTCATCACAATGTTCCCTGTCCTTTTCATCACAATGTTCCATGGGGCCTCTCATCACAATGCTCCATGTGCTTGTCATCAAAATGCTCCAGAACTCTTGTCATCATAATGCTCCATGCCAATGTCATCAAAATGCCCCATGACACTTGTCATCACAATCCTCCACGTCATTTGTCATCACAATGTTCCATGGCCCCTGTCATCACAGTGCTCCATGATACCATTCATCACAATTCTAGAGGACCACTGTCATCACAATGCCCCATGACAGATGTCATCACAATTTGCCATGGTCCCTGTCATCAAAATGCTCCATGAACCGTTTCATCACAAGGTTCCAGGACACTTGTCATCACAATGATCCATGATCACTTTCATCAAAAGGCTCCATGAAACCTGTCATCTCAATGCTCCATAGGCTTTGTATTCACAATGCTCCATGGCCCCTCTAATCATAGAGCTCCATGACCCCTTTCATCACAATGCTCCAAGACCGCTGTCATCACAATGCCCCATGACGCCTGCCATCACAAATCTCCAAGGCCTCTCTTACCAAAAAGCTCCATGATCCCTGTCAGTACAATGTTCCATGACACTTTTCACCACAATGCTCCATGACCCATGTCATCACAAAGTTCTCTGCCCATATCATCACAATGCTCCTTGTCACCTTTCATCACAATGCTCCATGCTCTTTCATCACAATGCTCCAGAATGCTTGTCATCGCAATGTTCCTTGACCGTGTCAACACAATGATCCATGACTCCTTTCCTCACAGTGCTCCAGTACCCCTTTCATCACAATGCTCCATGCCATTGTCAGCACAATGCTCCTTGGAGACTGTCATCAAAATGCTCCATCCCCTTTTCATCACAATGCTCCAGATATAATATCATTACAATGCTCCATGCCCGTGTCAACACAATGCTCCATGACCCCTGTCATCAAAATGCTTTATGAACCTTGTTATTAGAATGTTCCATGACCCCTGTCATCAAAATGATCCATGACCGCTGTCATCACAATGCTGCATGATACCTTTCATCCCAATTCTTTGTGACCGCTGTCATCACAATGCTCCAGGACAATTTTCATCACAATGCTCCATGCCCCCGTCATCACAGTGCCCCATAATCCCTGTAATCACAATGCTCCATGACCCTGTCATCACAACGCTACATGACCCCTGTCATCACATTGTTCCCTGGCCTATGTATTCACAATGCTCCATGGACCCTGTAATCACACTGCTCCATGTTCCCTTTCAACACAATGCTCCATGACCCCTGTCATCACAACGTTCCATGAAAGTTGTCATCAAAATGTTCCATGACCCCGGTCACCACAAGGTTCCCTGCCCTTGTAATCACAATGCTCCGTGACCCCTGTCAACACAATGACTGATGACCCCTGTCATCAAAATGCTAAATAGAACTTGTCATCACAATGCTCTATGACACCTGTCATCACTATTCTCCATGTCAGTTGTTATCGCAATGTTCCACGGCCCCTGTAATCACAGTGCTCCTTGACCCGTTTCACATAAATGCTCCATGACCTCACTCATCACAATGCCCCATGATCCCTGTAATCACAATGCTCCATGGCCCTTGTCATCACAGTTCTCCAAGCCTTTGTCATCACACAGCTCCATGGCCCCTGTAATCACAATGCTCCATGCTCTTGTCATCACAAGGCTCCAGAACACTTGTCATTATAATGCTCCATGTCCGTTTCATCGCCACGCTCCATATCCTTGTCATCACAATGCTCCAGGTCTGTTGTCATCACCATGCTTCATGCCCATGTCATCACAATGCTCCATGAATCTTGTCTTCACAATGCTTCATGGTCCATGTCATCACAATGCTCCATGACCCCTGTCATCACAATGCTCTATGGCCTTTGTCATCACAATGCTCCGTGACCCTGTCAACACAATGCTTGATGACCCCTGTCATCAAAATGCTAAATGGCACTTGTCATCACATTGCTCTATGACGCCTGTCATCACTATTCTCCATGTCACTTGTCATCACAATGCTCCAAGGCCCCTGTAATCACAGTACTCCATGACCCCTTTCATCACAATGCCCAATGCCACCTCTCATCACAATTCTCCATGGCATTTGTCATCAAGATGCTCCATGACACCTGTCATCACAATACTCCATGACACTTGTCATCACAATGCTCTATGGCCCTTGTCATCACAATGGTCCTTGGTGCTTTTCATCGCAATGCTCCATGACAACTTTCATCAAAATACTCCAAGATTTGTTTCATCACAATGCTCCATGGCCCTTGTCATTACAAATTCACATGATCCTTTTCATCACAATTCTCCATGGCAACTTACATAAAAATGCTTCATGACCCTGTCATCACAATGCCCAATGATTCCTGTTTTTACAATGATCCATGACCCTTGTCATCACAAGGCTCCATGTCCCTTGTATTCACAATGATCCATGGCCCTTGTCATCACAATGATCCATAGCGCTTTTCATCGCAATGCTCCATGAACGCTTTCAGCACAATGCCCCATGACCCCTGTCATCACGATGCTCCATGGCCCTTGTCATCACAATGCTCCATGAAACATTTCCTCACAATGCTCCAGTACGCCTTTCATCCAAATTCCCCATGGCCACAGTCATCACAATTCTCCATGACCCTGTCATCGTAATGGTCCATGACCCGTTTCATCTCAATGCTCCCGGACACCTGTCATCACAATGCTCCATGGCCTTTGGCATCACAATGCGCCATGGCCCCTGTAATCACAGTGCTCCATGACTCGTTTCATCTTAATGCTCCATGACCTCACTCATCACAATGCCCCATGACGCCTGTAATCACAATGCTCCATGGACCTTGTCATCACAGTGCTCCAAGCCTTTGTCATCACACTGCTCCATGACCCCTGTCATCACAATGCTCCAGAACTCTTGTCATTATAATGCTCCATATCCGTTTCATCACCATGCTCCATGACACTTGTCATCACAATGCTCCATGGCCCCTCTCATTACTGGGCTCCATAATAACTTTAACCACATTTCTAGATGACCACTGCCATCACAATGCCTCATGACATTGTCATCACAATTCGCCATTACCATTGTCATCACAATGCTCCATGAACCATGTCATCACAGGGTCCCAGGACACTTGTCATCACAATGATCCATGACCACTTTCATCACAATGCTCCATGACCACTGTCATCTCAATGCTCCATGGACTTGGTGTTCACAATGCTCCCTGGCCCCTGTAATCACAGTGCTCCATAACACCTTTCATCATAACGCTCCATGACGACTGTCATCTCAATGCCCCATGAGGCCTGTCATCACAATTCTCCAAGGCACCTGTTATCACAATGCTCCATGACACTTGTCATCACATTGCTCCATCGCACCTGTCATCACAGTGTTCCCTGCCCATGTCATCACAATGCTCCATGTCCCCTATAATCACAATGCTCCATGCCTTTTTCCTCACAATGCTGCAGAATTCTTTTCAACACAATGTTCCATGACCGTGGCATCACAATCCTACATGACCCTGCTCATCACAATTCTCCATGACCTTTGTCATCACAATGCTCTATGTCGCTTTTCATCACAATTCTCAATGACCACTTTAATCACTATGATCGCTGACATTTTTTATCACATTTCTCTATTGTCATTACAATTCCCCATGGCCCCTTTCTTCACAATGCTCCATGATGCCTGTCATCACAATGCTCCATGGAGTTTGTTATCACAATGCTCCAGGACCAGTTTCATCACAATACTCCATCCCCCTTGTCATCACAGTGCACAATGAAACCTTTCATTACAATGCTCCATGACACTTGTCATCACAATGCTCCATGGCCTTTATCGTCACAATGCTCCCAGGCACTTTTCATCACGATGTTCCATGAAAACTTTCATCACATTGCTCCACGACCATTGTCATCACAATAGTCCATACCCTTGTCAACACAATGCTGCATAATCCCTGTCATCACAATTCTCCATGACTGCTGTCACCACAATAATCCAGGACAATTTTCATAACAATGCTTCATGCCCCCAGTCATCACAGTGCTCCATGATACCTTTCATCACAGTTCCTAGATGATCAATGTCATCACAATGCCCCATGACACCTGTCATCACAATTCGCTATGACCCTTGTCATCACAATACTCGATGAACCGTGTCATCACAGTGTTCCAGGGCACATGTCATCACAATGATCCATGACGACTTTCATCACAATGCTCCAATACACCTGTCATCACAATGCTCCTTGGCCCCTGTTATCATATTGCTCCATGATCACTTTCATCACAATGCTCCATGACCACTGTCATCACCATGCCTCATGACGCCTGTCATCTCAATGCTCCATGGCCCCTTCATCACAATGCTCAATTAACCCAGTCATCACAATGTTCCCTGTCCTTTTCATCACAATGTTCCATGGGGCCTCTCATCACAATGCTCCATGTGCTTGTCATCAAAATGCTCCAGAACTCTTGTCATCATAATGCTCCATGCCAATGTCATCAAAATGCCCCATGACACTTGTCATCACAATCCTCCACGTCATTTGTCATCACAATGTTCCATGGCCCCTGTCATCACAGTGCTCCATGATACCATTCATCACAATTCTAGAGGACCACTGTCATCACAATGCCCCATGACAGATGTCATCACAATTTGCCATGGTCCCTGTCATCAAAATGCTCCATGAACCGTTTCATCACAAGGTTCCAGGACACTTGTCATCACAATGATCCATGATCACTTTCATCAAAAGGCTCCATGAAACCTGTCATCTCAATGCTCCATAGGCTTTGTATTCACAATGCTCAATGGCCCCTCTAATCATAGAGCTCCATGACCCCTTTCATCACAATGCTCCAAGACCGCTGTCATCACAATGCCCCATGACGCCTGCCATCACAAATCTCCAAGGCCTCTCTTACCAAAATGCTCCATGATCCCTGTCAGTACAATGTTCCATGACACTTTTCACCACAATGCTCCATGACCCATGTCATCACAAAGTTCTCTGCCCATATCATCACAATGCTCCTTGTCACCTTTCATCACAATGCTCCATGCTCTTTCATCACAATGCCCCAGAAGGCTTGTCATTGCAATGTTCCTTGACCGTGTCAACACAATGATCCATGACTCATTTCCTCACAGTGCTCCAGTACCCCTTTCATCACAATGCTCCATGCCATTGTCAGCACAATGCTCCTTGGAGACTGTCATCAAAATGCTCCATCCCCTTTTCATCACAATGCTCCAGATATAATATCATTACAATGCTCCATGCCCGTGTCAACACAATGCTCCATGACCCCTGTCATCACAACGTTCCATGAAAGTTGTCATCAAAATGTTCCATGACCCCGGTCACCACAAGGTTCCCTGCCCTTGTAATCACAATGCTCCGTGACCCCTGTCAACACAATGACTGATGACCCCTGTCATCAAACTGCTAAATAGCACTTGTCATCACAATGCTCTATGACACCTGTCATCACTATTCTCCATGTCACTTGTTATCGCAATGTTCCACGGCCCCTGTAATCACAGTGCTCCATGACCCGTTTCACATAAATGCTCCATGACCTCACTCATCACAATGCCCCATGACCCCTGTAATCACAATGCTCCATGGCCCTTGTCATCACAGTTCTCCAAGCCTTTGTCATCACACAGCTCCATGGCCCCTGTAATCACAATGCTCCATGCTCTTGTCATCACAAGGCTCCAGAACACTTGTAATTATAATGCTCCATGTCCGTTTCATCGCCATGCTCCATATCCTTGTCATCACAATGCTCCAGGTCTGTTGTCATCACCATGCTTCATGGCCGTGTCATCACAAGGCTCCATGAATCTTGTCTTCACAATGCTTCATGGCCCATGTCATCACAATGCTCCGTGACCCTGTCAACACAATGCTTGATGACCCCTGTCATCAAAATGCTAAATGGCACTTGTCATCACAATGCTCTATGACGCCTGTCATCACTATTCTCCATGTCACTTGTCATCACAATGCTCCAAGGCCCCTGTAATCACAGTACTCCATGACCCCTTTCATCACAATGCCCAATGCCACCTCTCATCACAATTCTCCATGGCATTTGTCATCAAGATGCTCCATGACACCTGTCATCACAATACTCCATGACACTTGTCATCACAATGCTCGATGGCCCTTGTCATCACAATGTTCCTTGGTGCTTTTCATCGCAATGCTCCATGACAACTTTCATCAAAATACTCCAAGATTTGTTTCATCACAATGCTCCATGGCCCTTGTCATTACAAATTCACATGATCCCTTTCATCACAATTCTCCATGGAAACTTACATAAAAATGTTCCATGCCCCTGTCATCACAATGTCCAATGATACCTGTTTTTACAATGATCCATGACCCTTGTCATCACAAGGCTCCATGTCCCTTGTATTCACAATGATCCATGGCCCTTCTCATCACAGTGCTCCATAGCGCTTTTCATCACAATGCTCCATGACCGCTTTCAGCACAATACCCCATGACCCCTGTCATCACGATGCTCCATGGCCCTTGTCATCACAATGCTCCATGAAACATATTCCTCACAATGCTCCAGTACGCCTTTCATCCAAATTCCCCATGGCCACAGTCATCACAATTCTCCATGAACCCTGTCATCGTAATGGTCCATGACCCGTTTCATCTCAATGCTCCAGGACACCTGTCATCACAATGCTCCATGGCCTTTGGCATCACAATGCGCCATGGCCCCTGTAATCACAATGCTCCATGGCCCTTGTCATCACAGTGCCCCAAGCCTTTGTCATCACACTGCTCCATGGTCCCTGTAATCAAAATGCTCCATGCCCTTGTCATCACAAGGCTCCAGAACTCTTTTCATTATAATGCTCCATGTCCGTTTCATCACCATGCTCCATGCCCTTGTCATCACAATGCTCCAGGTCTGTTGCCATCACCATGCTTCATGCCCGTGTCATCACAATGCTCCATGAATCTTGTCTTCACAATGCTTCATGGCCCATGTCATCACAATGCTCCATGACCACTGTCATCACAATGCTCTATGGCCTTTGTCATCACAATGCTCCGTGACCCTGTCAACACAATGCTTGATGACCCCTGTCATCAAAATGCTAAATGGCACTTGTCATCACAATGCTCTATGACGCCTGTCATCACTATTCTCCATGTCACTTGTCATCACAATGCTCCAAGGCCCCTGTAATCACAGTACTCCATGACCCCTTTCATCACAATGCCCAATGCCACCTCTCATCACAATTCTCCATGGCATTTGTCATCAAGATGCTCCATGACACCTGTCATCACAATACTCCATGACACTTGTCATCACAATGCTCGATGGCCCTTGTCATCACAATGTTCCTTGGTGCTTTTCATCGCAATGCTCCATGACAACTTTCATCAAAATACTCCAAGATTTGTTTCATCACAATGCTCCATGGCCCTTGTCATTACAAATTCACATGATCCTTTTCATCACAATTCTCCATGGCAACTTACATAAAAATGCTTCATGACCCTGTCATCACAATGCCCAATGATTCCTGTTTTTACAATGATCCATGACCCTTGTCATCACAAGGCTCCATGTCCCTTGTATTCACAATGCTCCATGGCCCTTGTCATCACAATGATCCATAGTGCTTTTCATCGCAGTGCTCCATGAACGCTTTCTGCACAATGCCCCTTGAACCCTGTCATCACGATGCTCCATGGCCCGTGTCATCACAATGCTCCATGAAACATTTCCTCACAATGCTCCAGTACGCCTTTCATC
Source organism: Balaenoptera physalus (assembly GCF_965194825.1). Taxonomy (NCBI): domain Eukaryota; kingdom Metazoa; phylum Chordata; class Mammalia; order Artiodactyla; family Balaenopteridae; genus Balaenoptera; species Balaenoptera physalus. Next base: position 5,584 of record NW_028124971.1, on the reverse strand, counting down.
CAAATTCCCCATGGCCACAGTCATCACAATTCTCCATGACCCCTGTCATCGTAATGGTCCATGACCCGTTTCATCTCAATGTTCCATGACACCTGTCATCATAATGCTCCATGGCCTTTGGCATCACAATGCGCCATGGCCCCTGTAATCACAGTGCTCCATGACTCGTTTCATCTTAATGCTCCATGACCTCACTCATCACAATGCCCCATGACCCCTGTAATCACAATGCTCCATGGACCTTGTCATCACAGTGCTCCAAGCCTTTGTCATCACACTGCTCCATGACCCCTGTAATCACAATGCTCCATGCCCTTGTCATCACAAGGCTCCAGAACTCTTGTCATTATAATGCTCCATGTCCGTTTCATCACCATGCTCCATGACACTTGTCATCACAATGCTCCATGGCCCCTCTCATTACTGGGCTCCATAATAACTTTAACCACATTCCTAGATGACCACTGCCATCACAATGCCTCATGACATTGTCATCACAATTCGCCATTACCATTGTCATCACAATGCTCCATGAACCATGTCATCACAGGGTCCCAGGACACTTGTCATCACAATGATCCATGACCACTTTCATCACAATGCTCCATGACCACTGTCATCTCAATGCTCCATGGACTTTGTGTTCACAATGCTCCCTGGCCCCTGTAATCACAGTGCTCCATAACACCTTTCATCATAACGCTCCATGACGACTGTCATCTCAATGCCCCATGAGGCCTGTCATCACAATTCTCCAAGGCACCTCTCATCACAATGCTCCATGACACTTGTCATCACATTGCTCCATAGCACCTGTCATCACAGTGTTCCCTGCCCATGTCATCACAATGCTCCATGTCCCCTATAATCACAATGCTCCATGCCTTTTTCCTCACAATGCTGCAGAATTCTTTTCAACACAATGTTCCATGACCGTGGCATCACAATCCTACATGACCCTGCTCATCACAATTCTCCATGACCTTTGTCATCACAATGCTCTATGTCGCTTTTCATCACAATTCTCAATGACCACTTTAATCACTATGATCGCTGACATTTTTTATCACATTTCTCTATTGTCATTACAATTCCCCATGGCCCCTTTCTTCACAATGCTCCATGATGCCTGTCATCACAATGCTCCATGGAGTTTGTTATCACAATGCTCCAGGACCAGTTTCATCACAATACTCCATCCCCCTTGTCATCACAGTGCACAATGAAACCTTTCATTACAATGCTCCATGACACTTGTCATCACAATGCTCCATGGCCTTTATCGTCACAATGCTCCCAGGCACTTTTCATCACGATGTTCCATGAAAACATTCATCACATTGCTCCACGACCATTGTCATCACAATAGTCCATACCCTTGTCAACACAATGCTGCATAATCCCTGTCATCACAATTCTCCATGACTGCTGTCACCACAATAATCCAGGACAATTTTCATAACAATGCTTCATGCCCCCAGTCATCACAGTGCTCCATGATACCTTTCATCACAGTTCCTAGATGATCAATGTCATCACAATGCCCCATGACACCTGTCATCACAATTCGCTATGACCCTTGTCATCACAATACTCGATGAACCGTGTCATCACAGTGTTCCAGGGCACATGTCATCACAATGATCCATGACGACTTTCATCACAATGCTCCAATACACCTGTCATCACAATGCTCCATGGCCCCTGTTATCATATTGCTCCATGATCACTTTCATCACAATGCTCCATGACCACTGTCATCACCATGCCTCATGACGCCTGTCATCTCAATGCTCCATGGCCCCTTCATCACAATGCTCCATTAACCCAGTCATCACAATGTTCCCTGTCCTTTTCATCACAATGTTCCATGGGCCCTGTCATCACAATGCTCCATGCGCTTGTCATCAAAATGCTCCAGAACTCTTGTCATCATAATGCTCCATGCCAATGTCATCAAAATGCCCCATGACACTTGTCATCACAATCCTCCACGTCATTTGTCATCACAATGTTCCATGGCCCCTGTCATCACAGTGCTCCATGATACCATTCATCACAATTCTAGAGGACCACTGTCATCACAATGCCCCATGACAGATGTCATCACAATTTGCCATGGTCCCTGTCATCAAAATGCTCCATGAACCGTTTCATCACAAGGTTCCAGGACACTTGTCATCACAATGATCCATGATCACTTTCATCAAAAGACTCCATGAAATCTGTCATCTCAATGCTCCATAGGCTTTGTATTCACAATGCTCAATGGCCCCTCTAATCATAGAGCTCCATGACCCCTTTCATCACAATGCTCCAAGACCGCTGTCATCACAATGCCCCATGACGCCTGCCATCACAAATCTCCAAGGCCTCTCTTACCAAAATGCTCCATGATCCCTGTCAGTACAATGTTCCATGACACTTTTCACCACAATGCTCCATGACCCATGTCATCACAAAGTTCTCTGCCCATATCATCACAATGCTCCTTGTCACCTTTCATCACAATGCTCCATGCTCTTTCATCACAATGCTCCAGAAGGCTTGTCATCGCAATGTTCCTTGACCGTGTCAACACAATGATCCATGACTCCTTTCCTCACAGTGCTCCAGTACCCCTTTCATCACAATGCTCCATGCCATTGTCAGCACAATGCTCCTTGGAGACTGTCATCAAAATGCTCCATCCCCCTTTCATCACAATGCTCCAGATATAATATCATTACAATGCTCCATGCCCGTGTCAACACAATGCTCCATGACCCCTGTCATCAAAATGCTTTATGAACCTTGTTATTAGAATGTTCCATGACCCCTGTCATCAAAATGATCCATGACCGTTGTCATCACAATGCTGCATGATACCTTTCATCCCAATTCTTTGTGACCGCTGTCATCACAATGCTCCAGGACAATTTTCATCACAATGCTCCATGCCCCCGTCATCACAGTGCCCCATAACCCCTGTAATCACAATGCTCCATGACCCTGTCATCACAACGCTACATGACCCCTGTCATCACATTGTTCCCTGGCCTATGTATTCACAATGCTCCATAGACCCTGTAATCACACTGCTCCATGTTCCCTTTCAACACAATGCTCCATGACCCCTGTCATCACAACGTTCCATGAAAGTTGTCATCAAAATGTTCCATGACCCCGGTCACCACAAGGTTCCCTGCCCTTGTAATCACAATGCTCCATGACCCCTGTCAACACAATGACTGATGACCCCTGTCATCAAAATGCTAAATAGCACTTGTCATCACAATGCTCTATGACACCTGTCATCACTATTCTCAATGTCACTTGTTATCGCAATGTTCCACGGCCCCTGAAATCACAGTGCTCCATGACCCGTTTCACATAAATGCTCCATGACCTCACTCATCACAATGCCCCATGACCCCCGTAATCACAATGCTCCATGGCCCTTGTCATCACAGTTCTCCATGCCTTTGTCATCACACAGCTCCATGGCCCCTGTAATCACAATGCTCCATGCTCTTGTCATCACAAGGCTCCAGAACACTTGTCATTATAATGCTCCATGTCCGTTTCATCGCCATGCTCCATATCCTTGTCATCACAATGCTCCAGGTCTGTTGTCATCACCATGCTTCATGGCCGTGTCATCACAAGGCTCCATGAATCTTGTCTTCACAATGCTTCATGGCCCATGTCATCACAATGCTCCGTGACCCTGTCAACACAATGCTTGATGACCCCTGTCATCAAAATGCTAAATGGCACTTGTCATCACAATGCTCTATGACGCCTGTCATCACTATTCTCCATGTCACTTGTCATCACAATGCTCCAAGGCCCCTGTAATCACAGTACTCCATGACCCCTTTCATCACAATGCCCAATGCCACCTCTCATCACAATTCTCCATGGCATTTGTCATCAAGATGCTCCATGACACCTGTCATCACAATACTCCATGACACTTGTCATCACAATGCTCGATGGCCCTTGTCATCACAATGTTCCTTGGTGCTTTTCATCGCAATGCTCCATGACAACTTTCATCAAAATACTCCAAGATTTGTTTCATCACAATGCTCCATGGCCCTTGTCATTACAAATTCACATGATCCCTTTCATCACAATTCTCCATGGCAACTTACATAAAAATGTTCCATGCCCCTGTCATCACAATGTCCAATGATACCTGTTTTTACAATGATCCATGACCCTTGTCATCACAAGGCTCCATGTCCCTTGTATTCACAATGATCCATGGCCCTTCTCATCACAGTGCTCCATAGCGCTTTTCATCACAATGCTCCATGACCGCTTTCAGCACAATACCCCATGACCTTTGTCATCACGATGCTCCATGGCCCTTGTCATCACAATGCTCCATGAAACATATTCCTCACAATGCTCCAGTACGCCTTTCATCCAAATTCCCCATGGCCACAGTCATCACAATTCTCCATGAACCCTGTCATCGTAATGGTCCATGACCCGTTTCATCTCAATGCTCCCGGACACCTGTCATCACAATGCTCCATGGCCTTTGGCATCACAATGCGCCATGGCCCCTGTAATCATAGTGCTCCATGACTCGTTTCATCTTAATGCTCCATGACCTCACTCATCACAATGCCCCATGACCCCTGTAATCACAATGCTCCATGGCCCTTGTCATCACAGTGCCCCAAGCCTTTGTCATCACACTGCTCCATGGTCCCTGTAATCACAATGCTCCATGCCCTTGTCATCACAAGGCTCCAGAACTCTTTTCATTATAATGCTCCATGTCCGTTTCATCACCATGCTCCATGCCCTTGTCATCACAATGCTCCAGGTCTGTTGCCATCACCATGCTTCATGCCCGTGTCATCACAATGCTCCATGAATCTTGTCTTCACAATGCTTCATGGCCCATGTCATCACAATGCTCCATGACCCCTGTCATCACAATGCTCTATGGCCTTTGTCATCACAATGCTCCGTGACCCTGTCAACAAAATGCTTGATGACCCCTGTCATCAAAATGCTAAATGGCACTTGTCATCACAATGCTCTATGACGCCTGTCATCACTATTCTCCATGTCACTTGTCATCACAATGCTCCATGGCCCCTGTAATCACAGTACACCATGACCCCTTTCATCACAATGCCCAATGCCACCTCTCATCACAATTCTCCATGGCATTTGTCATCAAGATGCTCCATGACACCTGTCATCACTATACTCCATGACACTTGTCATCACAATGCTCGATGGCCCTTGTCATCACAATGTTCCTTGGTGCTTTTCATCGCAATGCTCCATGACAACTTTCATCAAAATACTCCAAGATTTGTTTCATCACAATGCTCCATGGCCCTTGTCATTACAAATTCACATGATCCTTTTCATCACAATTCTCCATGGCAACTTACATAAAAATGCTTCATGACCCTGTCATCACAATGCCCAATGATTCCTGTTTTTACAATGATCCATGACCCTTGTCATCACAAGGCTCCATGTCCCTTGTATTCACAATGCTCCATGGCCCTTGTCATCACAATGATCCATAGTGCTTTTCATCGCAATGCTCCATGAACGCTTTCTG